>NC_056725.1:439152688-439452688 GCF_019279795.1 Protopterus annectens
TAAATATCATGGTCTGAAATCAATGTATCTTTCAAGTATTTTGTACGAAGAAGGACATGGTGTATTACAATACCCAATCATAGACTTGTAATTCTTATGTAATATATTAATTTGCTTGCACTACAGAAAACAGCCACCACTGTTTCTACAAATCACTGCAATCCAGGTTCATTGGTTTGCAATTATTTCATGTAATGTAATACTGAGAAATTTCCAGTGCATGTTGTTTTTTTATTTTCAATTAAAATAGTGATTGTAGATAGATTGCATGCTATAAACTTTACTGTGGACATAAAGAACATGTCTCACCATGCTGATTTTACCAGAAAAAGGAAGATGGAGTCTTTCTATATGTAATAAAAACTACAATGCCCATGAGGCAAGCCAAAACAATACCCAATACTCTAGTTATATGAGTCTTCATGACCATGAATATCCCACTAAACCAGGCTAAGCAAGGAGAAAATCATGGTCATTGCTTATCAGGGGAAGGATCCACCAAGTCACCCACTCAATCAGGTCACTGAACCATAAGTATCAATATGGCTCAAAGTCCATGTGGTTTTAAATTACCTGAGCTGTACCTTCCTGGACTGTATGAAGAGAGACTCAGAGCTCTCAGAATATGTGTCCCAGGGTGGTATAACCATAGCACTGAGCAGCATATTACCTTCTTCAAGAATGATGCCACAATACCAACAAATGATGACATCTTTTATAATTGGCATGGTTTTTGACACAAGTTATGCTAATAATTTTTAAATCCTGATTTCCTGCTCTCAGGTAAGCTCTGCTAAGACATGCTAAGCTTTGCTAAGCATTGCTTAAACAAGATATGTTTTAGCACTGCTTGGCACTACTCAGCTGTGTTTATCTGGTTTGCACACTGCTAAGCACTGCTAAGCATTGCCAGTTTAAGCACTACTCAGTTGAACTCCACTGGTTTGCTCGCTACTAAGCCATGCAATGCATTTTTAAATATTGCCCAATTGTGTGTAAGGGTGAGAAAAAAGGCTATATTAAGCTCACTAGGTAGGAATACAGCATATTCTGTTGGAGTTTAAACTGTGCAGTGACTATGGCTGGCATTGAAGAGGGTGCATGCTTCCAGGCACAGCAGTGGGGCATTCTGGAGTCCGGGGTAATTAATGTACTCCTGGTGAAAACCATGATGACCAGCTGTTGCAGGGTGAGTTCCAGGGTTCAGAGTACAAGGCAGATACTTGGGACTGGCTGGCAATTCAGCTCACCAGTGAGAAAGTTATCTCCCACATAGGTGAGCAGGTCCGTCAGTAATATGATGACCTGAAGCATCGGAAGGGGGATCTTTTGGCCACCTGGGTCCAAGATGCTTGGGCAGGGAATGCCCCACAAGTTTGTAGGTACTGTTACCAATGTTTCAGCAATAACTAATCTGAATGTCTGGTAGACAGGTACGCATTATAGTGTTCTTCTCTCCCTACAAATGCAGAGGAGAGAGCTCACAATGTTGAGGCCCATGTTGGGTGCTTGGCCAGTTTGCACTGTGAGTCTGGTGAGTACAGATGTATTTTGAAATCTATAGTCATATAAGCAAGAAAGTGTATTAACTGCCATTAGGTATATACAGTAAAGATTGTATTGCAATAAATGTGGGCGTAGACCTGTACTGCAATAAGTGACTACTGCAAACTGTAGTGCAATAAGCAGGGAAGAGTAAAGCATTAACCTTGATAAAGTAAATTAAATAAAGCTTCTACTGCAATAACTGTGGAATTACAGCTGTATTGCAACACCTGCATTACAACTGTTGTGCAATAAAAACTTGAAACTATACCAGTAACTGCATGAAGGTACTTCTAATAAAGCTGTGTTGTGCAATATGTGTGGAATTAGGGATGTTTTGCTTGAAATCTATTATGACAAGTGTTCTGCAATAAAAACACAAAACAATACCAGTACCTGCATCAAAGTATATCTAATAAAGAGCATTGTGCAATAAGTGTTGATTCAGAACTGTTTTACAAGAAATTAATTATGACACCTGTTCTGCAATAACTCATGAAGCAATAGCAATAATACCCAAGGTATACTGTGTATATCAGGATTGTCTTGTTTTAAACATTGCATTTCAGCTATATGCATTCAGGCTATGATGTACGGTGCTGCAGGCAAGTATAACAGTGCAATATCTGCAGACTGCAATTATACTGTCTGTAAATGTATATGGATGAGGTAGCCAAGCCAACCCAATAATCTGATATTGTTTGTAGACTTCACAGATATTTCAACCCACTAATAATATATTGTGTACACCTGCATTCTATGTAATAATGTATAGTTTAACTAGTATCTCTGTCATGCTTGAATTTCATGCCTGTGTGTTCAACTGTCATTGAAGTCTACTATAACACTGTACTACTGTTACCAGGTCATTTATTGGTTCCAGATGAGATCTAGGCAAATATCAGTCAGTAAGTACACAGCAGTGACTCAGTAGCTGAGTTTGTTAAATGCTCTGTGTGAGGTACATTTTGTCACACACAGACCATGGCCCTAATCCATTGCTCAGTATCAGTCATGAAATGATTATAGATTTTTTCTCCAAAGGAACTACAGGAAAATGGGTGAATTAGCCCATAGTCCGGGTAAATAACTGTGTGCTTAGATGTCAGAGACTGTTAAAATCATTACCAGATATGTGAATATACAGCATAAAATGAAGGAAATAAATATAATACTAATACAATAAAATAAAAGAAATAAAATGTGCAATTATTGGAATGGCTGTAAGCCTGGAGTGTCTGCTAAAGGTTGTTGCAGTCAATTAATGCATTTGATGCAGATGTCTTCTGCAATCACTACTGTTGGGTTCTATCCCCATGCCTGATAAGCAAGGCATGGTAATAGTATAATTTTTGTACTGTGCACATACATGCCTCTCAAGTGTCACTCTGCCATGAAATGTAATTAGTAGTGCATAATCCCTCTATCACACATTTACCATCAACATGAGTATCTAACCAGGAGTGTATCACTACATCAACCCACAGTACACCTTGGTAGTTATATAGGTCCACCTGATGTGCAAGTGTTCTGTGTAGGTTACTACCCGCAGTTGTCACAGCTTGGCACATACTGCCCCATGCGGATAGCTTGAGAGGTTTGCATGTGTTACAGCAGCTATAGTCCACTTGTAAACGTAAAGAAATGACAGACCTGTAGAGCAGATAACAGCACTGTTCTCCATGAAATAGACTATAATGGTATTAATGGACTGTTTTGTTCTCTCTATCCACACCCCTTCTCTTCATTTATTTATTATTGTTATCCATTGGTTATGGTTTACTATTAACATTTGTTATTACATTAAACTTTATTTTGGGGCATGTGCTTTACTATTGCTATGCATTATAATGGGTGCCTATTAACATATCTTGTTGAATTACCTATGCCACTGGCCTTATGCCCTAACTGTTACTGGCATGCTGTTAATATACTGACTGTTATATTATTTATTGTTGTGTTCCATATAATGTGCAATGAAATATGATTGGGTTATTTCCAATGTTCTGGCATGCTGTTATTACTAACAAATAGTTTTATTCATAACTAACCTCTACACATTGCTATACCTCTTTCACCAGAGCACAGCAGAGTAGGCCAGTTCCTGCTGATCCACCTACCCTACCTCAGCTGGCCATGGCACTGGGTACCAGCACATCTGGGACCCAGGCTGGTGTGCCCCTTCTGCTGGCCCCTCACCACATTCAGGTAAAAACACCTCAGGGGATGGGGGCCATCCCCCCTTGGGAGCAGTGGCGGAGGGGTGGTAGTCAACCAAGATCAACTACCAGCCATAGTGCACAGGATAGTTCATAGGAGCTATGAATGACTCCTGCACTGGATTGAGGGCAGACTCGATAACCTGGTGGGGCCTGATGGCCAGGGAACCCAGCCTTCAGCACAGCCACCTTTGAGGCAGTAAAGAAGCATTGTTGACTGCCCATGGGTGTGGATGTCTGTCACACTGCTGCTGTCTGGAGACACATGCTTCTCAGAATCCAAAACATCCTGCACATCCAAGGAATTTACTCCCCTCATGTGTCACACACCACCCCTATCTGCTACATTGTCTGTCTTACCTTCCCACACATACCTACATCCCTTCCCCAACATTCCATTCTCTCCTTAAAAAAATAAAATAAAATGCACCTGTCCCACAAAAAAAATATTGCCCAATACATGGCTCTCCATTTCACACATGTGTCCATTGGACATTGGACAGAACTAATCTGGTTCAATTGGCGTGATAAAATATTTATGCTGTCCTCACCCCTCTCTCAAGTTTGAAAGTCCAAATTCATTCACAAAATCTGTCAAACTGCACTTCTGTTTCTGTGCAAGAAATGGAAAACTATGGTTCTTTCCTACACTCATCCTGCACATCACTACCTGCCTTTCATTAGGTTTTTCCCCCTGCTTGCTCCCATTTCACTACTGTCCTATCACCCCATTTTTCTTTTCTTTTCATTTTTTTAGTGCATGTTTGCATGGAGCTAAGTGAAGAGCTGTAATGTGGAGTGTTACGCAAACTTGCTTAAAGTGCTTTAACGTGCCTTAATGATCTTATGTTTTTCTCAAAGTGTTAGGCGCATGTACAAAATAATCCCCCACCAAGTCTCAAAACCATGCCTCTGTCAATTATAGCCTACTGCACTAAAACACTAGGCCACAGAAATCTGGATTAAAACATGTGTTTCCAGCAATACATACTGATTGCCACTGACAGGCTGAAAGCAACCTAACATGAAAAATGAGGGTGTACCTGAGACTCTGATGCAAAAATACACCAGTATACAGCCAAATTAATAGTGGCAGTATGTGAGGCCTGGGATAGCAGGTAAATGTTCCCTTTTATCTGCAACATCTTTATACACACCTGCTAATGCATCTATGGCACAGTACATATGTTCAGCTAAGGCCCTACTGCATACATATACTGATGAATGAAATGTGTGTCACAGCCTGTATGTCTGCACATATATCTGGCAATTACATCTGCTCCAACACTGACTCAGTAGTTCCGTCTGTTAACTGCCTTGCATGCAGAACATTTTTCCACACAAAGTCTTGGGTTTGAATCCAGTGTGTTACACATCAATTACATTGTTGTGAAGACAGCAAGTAATGACTGATTCTTGCACTTTTAATCCTGATAGGTTACTGCTACTGAATGTTCTGCTATCTAGTTATAAAAGTCAAAGGGCTGCAGGTAGGGACACACTGCACATAATCATATAGCCTAACTATATATCACTTACTACTCTGTTACTGGCACTGTTGCATAACAGATATACCTTAAGCACATGCCTCAATTGAACTGTAAAGGTTACCCCTACTCTGGCTCTGCTGTAATGACAGGGCTGACACTGCTGCCAAAGTTACATGAACAGGTTGCTGACCTCCAAAATGTCAGACAGATTCCCTATTTTCTGACAACAACCATCAATGAATGGCCAACCATTTGGCAGCCATCCATATGTTTGTGCTAAAAGGATCACATCTATGAGACACATGTTCACATTCCACAAACATCTGTAAAGTGGAGATGTATGATGCCTACAGGTAACATATACTACTGCATATTTGCATTGTTGTCTGTCATGGTGGCACATTGGTGTTGCTGGACTGTCCGCATATAGTTACTGCAATATCACACAGCCTATTAGTCTGACAGTGACTGCATGACATATTCGTGGGAACTTGCCCATAGGGGACATACCACAGTAGACTGCAGTGATGGGTGTAGAGACATACAGCAGAATCTGCCATGGCACACAGGAACATATCCATTACTGCTGCTCCCTTGGTGATAGTCACACATGTAGTGTGTTGATAGACTGTGAGGTATGATATGTGATGGACCACTGGATAGTGCAGGCCTTATTGGTTGTACAGGGTCTGTACATAGTGGATGTCCATGTATCTAGTCCTGTAATGTGTTCCCTTCTTGCTGTCTTTCAGAAATGATATATCACAGGAGGCATGGACCATTCACAGCTGCAGAGAATGTTGTTATCCTGGGTGGACTCTGCATCATCACATTCTGTTATCTAGGGGTTTCCAAAATCATGACCAGCATGCTGCATTGTGGGGTGACCTTGTCAGGGTGGTTAATTAGATTGGCCAGCAGAACAGGACCAATGAGCAGGTCCAACATCAAGCCACAGATATGGTCAATGCTGCATGTCAAAGGAATCGTGCTGCCACCAGTGGAGCGTCCACAACAGTACAACCACTCTTAGTCACAGAGTAATTCCTGGCAAACCTAGAATCGACCACCATCTCCCAGGCATCCATCACCCCATACATCCTGGAGGTGGGTGCCACAGCGTCCACATCAGGGGAGAGTCCAGGTAAGCTTACTTTTATTCACCAGTATAATACTGTATCAGTCATTGTGGCAGGCTGTGCATATCATTATATGGGTGTCAGGTCTATCAGTATTGGGGGTAGTTTTATTGCACAGTTGTGGACACATACTCAGAATGTCAGCAATGTAGGCAGTATCACATTAGCTACTGCACATGTGGATATATGCACATATTACCTTCTAACACTGCAATATTTGGTATTGCTGACAATACCTCTCCCTCACCTTTTCATAGGTTCATCAGGTGTGTCTGGAGTCTGTGGTGCTATACGTGGTGAGTGTGATACTGTTGTTTTACCTTAAGAATGTTAAGGACTGCTATTTTGCAGAAGGCACAACTGTTATGCTTAGCCAGAGTAGAATAAGTGTATGTTCCATTTCAGAGCAGTTAACTACAGTGCATACAATCCGTAATCACAGCTGTGTATTTGTACAAACATTAGCACATTTGCATTTATAGTCACGAACAAGTATGCAGCCTGCTATAAAGGAGGCAATTACTCCAAAATGCCTGTTCACACACTATAGGGAGATAGTACATACCTGTAGCAGTAATACTACAGCAGGCATATTATTCTCTGGATAGGTGTACTGGGTATTATGTGTATGTCTATCACATACACTGTCATATTGCATACCTCACAGATGTATTGTACTGGCACATTCACTGTATGTACCCAAAGTGCATGTTATAAAGGGCCTGTCTTGTCTGTGTATGTTGTTGTGTGTTTGCATGTTGTGCATGAGATCAGTGATGAGAAGATATGGGACTGGTAATACAACTGTGGCTTCTCATCTGTATGAGTCTGTGTAGATTACCATACATAATAGTGCAGGTAATAATGTACTTATTTTGTCATCCTCCTCACAGGTGAATGGGGGGGTTAGAGTATGTCCCCCTCATATCCTGATGTCAGTGTTCCATCAGACTTTAATGATGATGGTGGCCATAGTGAGGCACAGGTGGGGTTGCTGGGGGATAAATCTGTTCCAGAGGTTGACATCCCTCTTCTGGCCTCATTGACCCTACACACAGTCAGTATGCCCACCCATACCCAGTCCCCAGATGCCATAGATATTGGACAGTCAGACGGCTTCAATATTGAACAGGACAGTGTGACAACTATGGCATCAGTGAGTGTAGACACTGGCTATAGCCAGACAGATGGTGAGGTCCCACACAGTCAGATTGACAGCGGTCCTCAAAGGAGGACTGCTGTCCATCCACCTCCTGTCACAGGTGTCACATCATAAATCACTCGTCGCATGTTTCAGGCCATCATGGAGGCACAGGCATGTACCAAATGCAATACCAGATGGATGCTCATGGTTATAGATGCAACACAATCTGACATCCATGACTGCCTCCACTGCATTGATGATTGCCATGGATAGTTTCACTGATGTAGTGGACAGATGGTGGGCTGAGACAGTGTCTGTCTTTGCCCACACATTGTCTGTGCTGGAACATTTGGTTTGAGTAGGGCACTGGGCACATGGACGCAGATCAGCAAACCATCTGCTAAGAGTTTACATAGCCATGTGCAGTCATGCTCCTGAAGTAGCAATACCACCAGCCCTACAGAGAGAAATGTGCTGTCCACACCGCAACATGGCAGGCCATGGGCATGTGGTCCTGGGCAGTCCCGTGGGGGACACAGGCCCAGAAGACAGCAGTCACCATTAGCTACTAGCACCACATCTGATCTTGGGCATGGTGGTGCCAGTGCTACTCCTGACAGAGCAAGTTCCCGTGTTCGTGGACGGATATGGTGAGCTTCCAACTTTGCCAAGTATTGTCCACAGCTGTCCAGCATATACATGTGTAGGGCTAACAATGGGCTTGACTGTGTAAACGCACACCCTCAAACATCACTGTCACATGCAGGTCACCAACAGACACACACGGCAGCTCTCCATGGCCCATCTAACCAGAACCCCTTCCTGACTCACACACATGGTGTCAACTGTATGGCCCAGCCTAGACCTCTGTTACCCCCACACCACACCCTGTGTATGTGATAAGACTTGTGCCACATCCCTGCCATCCATGCCATCAATGAAGGGACATGCAAATATGTGCCTGATGCACAGAGTTACTACATTACTTTCAATGCACTTGTGTAGTGCAGTATTGTTATATCATGGCAGGTGTTGTGGGCCATGATAGGTACTGTGTACTGGCATGTGTCATGACTACACAGCAAACCTTTTGTATATCTTAGTTGCATGATGTTACACTAGCGGTGAGACAGGTATATCTCAGACCTGTATATGTTTCTGTTCAAGGGGTTTGAGTGGTTATTCTTTTGACACATGATGGCAGTACAGTGGCACAGGATGGCATGGCAGCACAGCAGAAATATGATGTCAGCAAGGTACAGCGACATTTGGGCATGGTTCTCTAGATGCATATGTGTAAAAGGACGTGTCTGGGACAATGGGAGCATCCAGTGTAATTAAGCGTTCATACTTTGTGACAAGGTCTGCTATCCTTAATACATATCACCTAAGTTTTCTGAACATACAAACCTAGATGGTGGCAGACAGCAATTATGCCTATGTACATGAGGCCAATACAGGGCCAGGAGCTTGTCAGAGGGCTGTAAAATGCATAACCATTGTACAGAAATAGCCCATATGGGCAAGTCTGCAGTGATACAAGGGGATATATCTGTACTTACACACATGGACACACACACACACACACACACACACACACACACACACACACACACACACACACACACACACACAAAATTGGCTAGTGTGAGACTAGAACCCCTACTTATTTATTATTACACACTATAGCTCACAGTACTAATTGCATGTGCCATGGAGTTTATCTAATTTAGGACTGTCAGCTAGTACTCTTAAGGTGGATAACATCAGCAGAACTTGTAGAAGAGGGCATTTAGAGGCCAGCACTAGTCTTAGGCCCATTAAATGCATAACCATTGCATGAGGATAGCCCACATGGGCATATATGCAGTGCTGCAGATGTAGATATGTATACACAGACACACACAGTTGGCTGATGTGAGATTACAGCACCCACCTTTCTAGGTACTACACACTACAGCGTGAAATACTTATCACATGCACCATGGAGATTACTTGATATTACACTGTCAGCCAGTGCTGTTAAGGTGGATGACAGCAGCAAGCTTTGTAAAGGAGGCTGATGTAAAGGTCATCAGGTAGTCACAGAGCCTTAAAATGTATAAGCATTGCAGAGAAATAGGCATGTCTGTACTGCTACAAAGGAAGATATTTACACACACACACAAAGATGCCTCTCATGAGATGAGAACCCCTACCTATGCAGTATTTTGCACACTATAGCTTGCAGTACTTATCGCATGTGCCATACTGTTTATGTCACAACACACTCTTAGCCAGTGCTCTTAAGGTGGATGATATCAGCAGGCCTTGTAGAGAAGGGAATTTAGAGACCAGCAGCCAGTCACAGGGCCCTAAAATGCATATCACTGAATGGAGACAGCCCATATAAGCATGTCCACAGCACTGTGAGGCTATATATTGATACACACAAACAGAGTCAGAGAATGTGAGATTAGAATTCCTACCTAACTAGTATTACATACTACAGCTCACAGTACCTATTGCATGCACCACAGGTTATGTACACAGGAACATACCCTTTACATGATGATGCAGGCACAGTACTTGTGGAGTATGCAAAGTGGCCTTGTGTTAAGACAGCATGTGTGGCCTGCAGAGTGATACTGCTTGGTACTGTTATTGTATCTAGTGTCCTAGGCATGGGATACCTGGTAAAATCCCTGCTATGTGTGTACATTTACCAGTCTGGTCATATGTGGCTGTATGCAGTTTGATAGGCTGACATGTGGCCAGGGACAATATGGCCTGTCCAAGGACTGCATTGCACCCATTGTACATTACACCACCTACTTACCTATGTCTGTCAGTAGGGTGACAGCCTGCAGGCTCAGGGGTCTGTGGGAAACTGGATTATGTACTGTTATGGCCTTGGTCTGGTGCCATCGGACAGCTGTTGTGATGTGTACGTGCAGATAACCCCAGCATTCAGGGATATGTGGGAACATTTGCACATCCCTGCCCATGTCTATATCAATGTGTATAACAGGGTTGTCTCCTTAAATGTAGTTATTAATGTCAGTAATGTAAATTTGTTCTGTAGAAGCATGAGGAGAGTCTATGTATCACTGTATTTTATATAACTATATATATAATCTTGTTATCATATATATATATATATATATATATATGTGTGTGTGTGTGTGTGTGTGTGTGTGTGTGTGCGACATACTAATACAGACACTAATCAAGTGTGAGGGGGATAGGGAGAGACAGATATGTGTACGTAGCTGTATGTCTGTACAGACATATTTCCACATAGCAGGTCTTTGGGTGGTAGAGGCAACAGACTTGGGCTCAATTTAGCTAAGTAGGAGCATGCCCAGTGTGATTTTTCAGTACTTACAAGGTGATTCTAGGCCAGAGCTACCTGTACTCCAGTCCGGGATTATTGTGTGCTGCAAGCCATTGGCTGCTGCACCTGTTACCACAGTACTGCAGGTGCCTAATATTGTCCAACGCATTTCCCGGCTGTTTGATGACCTTAATATGTGACTCAAACTTCAGAACTGTAGAGAGCTTAACAGACTGTCCAGACTCTTGCTGCATATTTTTGGCCCATTTCACATAACCATTGTGTTTTCTGGCAAATCAGCCAAGGTTGAAATAAATTAATACTGACAGATATTTGAGTTTCAGACTCTATGCACAGCTGGAGAGTCATGTGAGTGCAGGACCTATTATTCTATCCACATTTTACATTTATGGGAGTAATTATTTTAAACCTGTCCCAAGTTGTAGGCTTTGGTCTCAGTTTTATTCATTTTATTTGGGCAGATTTCCTGCTGTAAGAGTTTGAGAGGTATGATGTGACTGGGGTACATGGTGAAACACCAGACATAGGGTGACAGTCTGCATACCTCTCCCTTTACATGTTTTTGAAGAATGTCCAGCATTTTGCTACATATCTCTGCTGTGTTCCTTATACATTTGTCATTTCCTGGTGCTATGCTATACATCAGTCA
Source organism: Protopterus annectens (assembly GCF_019279795.1). Lineage (NCBI taxonomy): Eukaryota > Metazoa > Chordata > Ceratodontiformes > Protopteridae > Protopterus > Protopterus annectens. Next base: position 439,164,212 of record NC_056725.1, read on the forward strand.
CTGACGTGTACGTACTGACACATTAAACTGATGGGCTTTATATCCTGTAGCTAATGTGTCCTGTTGCAGCCTGCTGTTAAACTAGCCACCTAGGTTACTCAGATCATGTATAATGTCTGTCTGTAGGTATGGGTCTTTGTGCCCCCATTCACTCTGGCTTTTTCTACCTTTCTTGCATCAACTGATTGAGAGGTTATGACAGTTTGTGAGACTACCTCCATATGAGTATCTCACATGCAAAAGATGTTGGATGCTGCCAGGTTCGAACCATCAGCACCATCACACATGCTACTGTCCCTGGCCCACTGAGCCACACCAGCCACAAGACAAAGAGGTTTCTTTCCTCACAGTGTCAACAAGATAGGGGAATTTTCTGGTCTGCTGGTATATCATTAAAGACTTACTGCTATAGCAATCGTGTGGCAACACTGATGTGCTTGGGGAGAGGAATGACCAACGTATGCTCTGCTGGCTTAGACAGTCATGGGACTGTCCTGTGACTCTATTGTTTGGCATCTCCCTGGACTACTGTTGTGGAGTTTCCAGCCATGTGACCTAGTGGTTATTATGGGGCACATACTAATGAGTCGCTGTTGTCCCAAGTGGCTGTTAGATGTGTACAAATAGCTCAGTATCCCACTATAGATCTCTGCAAGTCGCCCAGTAGCACGCTATATATAGCCCACTATATTCCCCTTGCATACAAGTGGCAGATTCATACATATGCAACCATACTGTAGTACTCCTTACAAGTGGTGTACAGGAGAGCGACTTACCTTGCGAATACAGTAGTTGACAGACCTGTAGTTCAGGGCTGACTCTGGCTGATGCAAGCAGTCCACAACCAATACATGGTGAGGTACAGGTTGTGTGGCCTGGCTGGCATGATTTATACTGGCATGTATGCGAGTTGAAGTACGATGTCAGTCCCTAAGGCCTTCAGTTGTCGGTACATGTACTATGCGTTGTCTCTTGACCAAGGCCAGGGCATTTTGGGCATGCCCACATCTGCCTATAGGGACAGTCTCATTGGGTTCCTCCTATGAGTCCCCCTGTGGGTGCAGCTGTGGTGACCTAGGCACTGGTGGGAGGCTGTGCATCCCTTCTCTTGGCTGATCCTGCTACAGTTGTTTCTGCAGGATCATATTGTGTAGCATGGCACATATTGTGAACATCTGTGCACAAGTAGCTGGAGGGCTCTACTTCATAACATTGAAATTTCATAACGTTGGATTTCATAACATTGAAACCAAAACATCTAAATCCCAAAACACTGAAAACCCAAAACACTGAAAACTCAGAACATTGAAAATGTGCTTCATAAAATTGAAAACTACAATGCATGTGTAAATAACATCCTCTCCACCCATAACAACTCCTAACGAACAAACACACTTTCTACTACTGCACCCCCCATGTGGGGGCCACACCCCCATAAATTAAATATACCAACTCGAAGATCACACTACAATGGACAAAAGTTAATTTCCTAACCTCACTTTTTTTCAATGTAGTGCGATCTTGGAATTGGTATATTTAATTTATGAGGGTGTGTGAGAGGCAGAGCCCCCCACATGGGGGGTGCAGGGGGTCCTGCCGTCCTGCAGAAATGTAGTAGAAAGTGTGTTTGTTAGTTAGGTGGTGTTGTCGGTGAAGGGGATCTTATTTACTTGTGCAATGTAGTTTTCAATGTTATGAACCACATTTTCAATGTTCTGAGTTTTTAATGTTTTGGGTTTTCAGTGTTCTGAATTTTTGATGTTATGGTCACAATGTTATGAAACTCAGTGTTATGAAATTTCAATGCTATGTAGTAGACCCAGCTGGAGAGTACTGCAAGGCTCCACCAGATATATAGAGACACTGGAACCGTGACTTCAACAGGCCAAACACATGGTCTATGATGTTCCTGGTTTGTGTTTGTGCCTCATTATGGCATTCTTTGGTGGATGTGTGAGCATTTCTGATGGTTGTTGTCATTTACAGTTCCAGTGCGTAGCCATTATCCCAAGTAAATGGCCGTATGGGATGTCCCCCTAGCAAACATCTGGTACAGATGTAATGTGTGCCAGATATGAGAGTCATGATAACTGCCAGGGCTGCCAGCACACACATTCATGATAGTGCCCTGGGCATTGCACATGACCTGGCAGTTGATGGAGTGGTACCCCTTGCCATTGACGTAGATTCTATCCTCTTCACCCTGTGGTGCTTTGATCAGTACATGATTGCAATCTATGGCACTCAGTAGCTCTGGGTAGTGTGCTACATAGTAGAAGAGTTGCATACTGCTGGCCCGCTCCTCAGAGGTGTGGAGAAGATAAATGTGCTCACTGGCATGTGATAGCATGGCATCCAGGAACTGGTAAAGTATCCTGGAAGCAGATGCCTGTGAGATCCCCATCATGTCCCCATTTAGTCTTTAGAAAGTACCTGTAGCTTGTATCCTAAGGGCTACACATACCTTTGTTTTCACTGAGATGGGTTCCCCTCTGTTGGCTCTGGGTCTGAGTTGAGGACAGCAGAGTGCACTGAGTTGTAGTATGTCCCTGTCCACCCTGTAGTGCTCTGCAATCTCCAGCTCATGTAGCTCCTGGTAGGTTACCCTGGATGTGAACACTCTTTTCCTTCTCAGCCTAGGCCTATGGTCAGCATCATCAGCAGCTACATTGATCTCAGCATCTAACACACACAGATGTAGCAGACCTGCAGCAGCCCCTAGCATTCTGTAGGTTAAAATTCCCAAGTCTGTACTTCAATGGTGCAGAGTATGGGAAAAAATCCAATTGTAGGGTGTATGGATAGGTTCATAGGTTCATAGTTTAGTACTAAGCTAGCTGCCCTTGTGAGCTATTTTAAGCCTAGCCAATTATCCCTTGTGAGACTCAAACCCTGCACCTTGTGTTTGTAAGGCAAACACTGTAGCCATTAAGCCACCCTCTCAACCCTCCCTCTACCTCTCAGATACTTTATAGTGCTCTGCTGTAGGTGCACTGTGTGACTGGCTATCTATGATGCATTCCACCTGCCAGGTACATCATTAACGGGTTTAATGACCCTAGTTTAAGAGAAGCAGAGCTCATCAGTACTTAATATATCATTGGCTTTCTCAGACAATTTTTCTTTTTTTTTTTTTGACAACCTTCCTTGCTGAGTACTGTGGCTTGCTGCACAGACCTGCACCGCACAGATAAACAAGTCAGTAGACACACCCCATGGCAGGTCATGCTCAGCATGGCTGTGCACCACACAAACATGCTAGAACCCACTGAAACACATGATCCTAAGGTAAACAAAGCTCAGCAGTCACCAAGCACTCTCTCTTGCTGAACAGCTCGCCACACAAACAAGCACTGCTGAGCTCCAATGAGCTTAAAAGTTTGCGGACACACCCCCATTTGATGTCAGCTACCTCTTCTGTGGACACCAATATGGTTCTGTGCCTACATGGATGGGATATGCAGACACAGATACTGATACACATTTGTGCTATTCAGCAACCCCAGCTCATTTGCATACAGATCTATGCACAGTACATGGTAACTACACGGATTCAGGCCCTGCCTCATTAGCAACTACAGCAGTCCTACAGTGTACATATTTCACACAGGGTCCTATAATGCATTACTGTTTCATACTCTCAAATTTTGTTTTTTACAATTTTTTTTTTATTTTTGTTTCCATAACAGCATGTTTGTGACTGCAGCATGCATCGCAAATATAGCCAGGGTATTAAAAATATATATTTTACATTATTTTTCATATGGTCTTGGACACATAGTGGTTACTTTTGCACATATCTGTGTCCTCTGTACTACTTCTGCCACTGCAACTACACTTTTAGATACTAGGATATGCTGTTTAGTAAGTTGGCTTTCCCTTGACTTCACTGTGGTGGTTTGCAGTAGTGTGGATTTTAGAATCTAAGTTTCCATATCTTTTTCTCAACCTCTTATGATAAGAAGAATGTGGTATTGAGTAAGACAGATGCTGTACTCTGTTTGCATCTGTATTGTATACAAAACAGCATTTTATACTAAGACTTATACAGAACAAGGTTATCCTTCAAGTGTCAGTGATATGTCTGTATTAAGTCATGTTATAATTGTATACAGTATCTAAAAATCTTTTTCTTGCTCAAAACATTTATTCATTAATTCATTTATTTTATGATTATAAACATAATCCCTTATAGAGTCACATGCTCAATTACACACACACGCACACGCACACACGCACACACACACACACACACACACACACACACACACACACACACACACACACACACAAACACTCCAGAAAACCCTATGCATACGTCATGGAGTCTGAAGAGGATCTGTACATCTATGGCATGTCTTTATGATGCGGAAGGAAACTGGAGTATCTGATAAAAATTCACATGGACATAAAAGTGATATGCAGAAATCAGAATAAATACAACCCCACACCAGAAACTGACTGAAAAACCAAGTACAATTAAAAAGCAATAAGAGCTTCCATGCTACTGTGTTACCTTTCCCAAAATGCATAATTTCTAAACACTGTAAATTACTGGTCATTATTTGACAAAACAACTAAGGCAAAAACACGTAAACCTATACTTATTTATTTATTGACATTTGATTACCCGGGAAGTCTGACTGGGTAGGAGTCCATTTTCAGAGGAAACCTGGTGAAAAAAGCTCCAAAGTATTAAAAACCATTTTAAGAATGATAATTTTACAGCCTTTAAAAATAATACAAAAAACAAATACTGTTTAAATAGTTATACCAAATAAGACATAATATAAAAACATTGGTTAAGAATAGCTACAAGTTATATGACAATGATTTAATATAGAAACTTTAGCCAGTTTATAGAGAAATTAAAGATAAGTTAGTATAACAAAAACATGAATTACAATATGAAGTGAGAGAAAAGCACGCTTTTAGTATATTTAAAGAGAAACCCAGGGAGAGAAACTGTTAGAAACAAGGAAGTGAGTGAAGAAAGGAGAGGAAGGAGATGTAAGTTATGAAGAGGTATCTGTTCTCATTTAAGGATACAGTTTATCCTGGTGTTGAGCAAGAAAAGAGCCATCCTTTGGCTAGGAAGCCTTTCAGAATGGTTTTGAAGGCTGGGAGGGTATTAACCTGATGGCTAGAGATAAAGAGTTTGAGGCCTTAGTAACATGGTAGGAGTACAAACAATGGCCAGCAGATTTGATAGGTTTGTATACAGACAACAGTTTTTGGTCACTGGATCATAATGACCTACTGGGAACATAGTTGTGTAGAATGCTTTTTAGTGCTGAACAAGCAGATGAAATTTGAATAATTTTACAGGTAGTAATATGGTGTGTGTATGTTAGATGATGAGGTAGTTCTAACCAATTTAGTCTTTTTAGTCCTATACAGGAGTGGGTTCTGAAAGGGGGTATTTGCTGCAAATTTAGCACCTTTGTTATAGCATTTTGCATTCTGTTTTAGAGAAGCCTGCTGTGTGGATGTGTTGGGTATTGGTGAGAATGGTAAATTGGAGGGACCATGAAGAGAGCCTTGCGGTGCGCCGTTGGCAACTAGGAGGCATGCAGACATGGTGGAGTGCCATTCTACTGACATACACCTATTGGATAGGTAGCTTTTGATGCAGAAAAGGGTGTAAGAGAGACCTAATGGGGATATTTGAAGTAGATGTTTGCTGTGACAAACTGTGTTGAAGGCTTTAGACAAGTCAAGAAATAAGGAAGATACTAGTTTTCTGTTATCTCTAGCTTTATTGACAGTATCTATATAGGTTAGAAGTGCAGTGTTAGTACTATGGGAAGGATGAAATCCATGTTGTGTGATGGATAGGAGTTCTTCCTGCAGGAGATAATTTAGCAAATGCTTTTGAATACATTTTTCAAGTATTTTGAAGAGGTTGGATTAGACTGCTATAGGTGTAAAGTTAGTAATGTCTGTTGAATTTCCTCCTTTGTGCAGATGGATAATGTGTGACCTTTTTCCAGAGGAAGAGAGGGTGTGGGATTCCTGGACTGGCCTATTTATAAGAGCTGAGATGGGGTAGGCAATGCTGTGGGCTGCTATTTTAAGTTATTTGCATAGAAGCTCATCAGCTGAAGTAGAGCATTGTTTTAGTTTGTTTAAGAGTAGTTTTATATAGGGTGTAGGAAAAAGTTTGAAGGTGAAAATGGATGTGGTGATGCATGGCTGCTGGACAGGGTTAAGACTAGATGTTGGAGAATCCTTGGTTAGAGATGCTATACTATCTATGAAACAAGAGTTTAATTATATTGTGGTTTCAAGTGATGAGTTATTGGGAGAGTGTTTAGGGTTGAATTTATGGCCAGAATACAAGATTTCTTTAATGGCTATTCAGAATTTTTAAGGTTGTATTAATGATTTGTTTGAAAGTTATTGTAATATACTTTTTGTCTTCATTAATTTGGTTTTTAGTATAACTGCAAAGCATTCAGAAGTTTTCAAGATATTATAGTGTTTTATATATTTGCCATTCTTTCCATACTTTTTCTCTATCCAGCATTAGCATTCTATTCTTTATGGATAGCCAAATTGTATTACATGTTTTTAATCTCTTTCATGAGGAGGTGCAAGGCTATTTAGTATATTCAGAAAAGTTATATTGAATTCATTTACAGCATCATCTAAGGGAAGGATTTTTTACAAAGTTCAGCTTAATAGCTGATTGGTTAGTAATGAACATGTCTGTGTTAAAATTGGAAAGGTTCCATGTTGTTTCATAAACATGCTGTTTAATTGAGATGTCTGGTTGTATAGACTTGGAGATGATCACTGAGACAGTCAGACACTGTACCTGAGGTGGTATATGTACTAGGGTCTGCTACTCGACTAGGATCCAGTCTAATAGGGAATTTGGTGTCTTGCTATAATGTTTGGGGCTATTAATTAGTTATGTGAAACCAACTAAGTTCACAATAGGTGTAAGGGAATTAGAGTTAATGTCCAGCCAACTGACATTCACATCAACTAGTAGGATTATTCCTTGTGGAAATGTTATGGATATCCAATGTAGGATAGCTTCAAGTATAACTGTATTGATCAAGCTACAATGTAGTGACTTCATTATATTAATTAAACTCCTGTAACTTCCTTCTTGTACATCAGTAAAAACAATGGTATTAAAATAAATACAATCATTGAAAATATTAGTCTATATAAGAAAAACTGACATTCTAAAAAATAACTAAAGCTGCTGTAATCATTTACACTAGCATCAGTAGTTTACTTGTTGGAATTATAGTGTATTCCAAAATGTAACCTCTTAATATATAATATACCTAGTTCAAAATTAGAAATGAAGAGTATTCAAAACCCCATACTCTAAAGGTATTGGGTACGTTAAAAGATGTGGAGTTTATCATTAAATGCATTAAAAACTAAGATAACTCCTCCACCGCTAAATTGAGTTTGTATATCTAAACAGTTTACCAAATAAGTTACATTAATAGTAATAACAATATATCATTACCTGTGACATAGAGGGTAATATATACAGTGTAATGATACCATTTTATTGGTATTCGTGTTTACATTTAGTCCTATTGTCTAAAGATGCTTACATGGCCACTAAATAGTGCTCAATGAAGTCAAGTTAATACATGATAGCTCCATAAAGTGTACTATTGACCTTACCTTAAAAATGTAATTATAACTATAATAACCTGTCCAAAAACTAACTTTAGGTTGGCCATGGATATCATGAAGATGTTATATATTCATAACCATGTATGAAGTGTTGGTGTATGTTATATAACTATAATGGACTATTAAAAAAGTTTTAAAATACATGCTATGGAACAAGTTTCATTAAGACCCGGGTCCATAAATGCGTTGCCAAAATAGCTTGATGTAGTTATCATTGAAGAACCTAGCCCCCATGTTGTTGTTATCTATTTGGCAAATCACCATGAATTTAAATCTATGTCCGTTGTTCTGCTCACAGTGTCTTGCTAGAGCATTTATTCTATCCCTCAAACGACGGTCCGTCTTCCCTACATAGAATGACATACAATGTTGGCATTGGGCCAAGTAAACAATGGACCTTGTGTTACAATTAAACATGTCCCAAATTGCAAAAGTTTCATTTCTAACAGTAAAAGTGTTTGAAGTGTCTACATAAGGACAGTATTTACATGCCCTACATTTTTTCTTCACTTTACATTTTGTTTCTAATAAGTTTTTCATATTGGGTCCCTTCCTAAATGTAATAGTAGGAAATTGGTCTATTTTACTAGAGACATCCTTATCCAGTGATAAACAGAACCAGTATTTTCTTGCTATATTCTGGATATCTGTAGCCTCCGGGCAATAAGTAAAAGTAAATGCCAGGGAAAAGTTTTTATTTTCCATCAGACCATCTGATCTTTTGTCCATAAGCACTGTCAATTTTATTTATTAGGTCAAAAGTGGAATATCCATTTAAAATGGGTATGTATATCCCATGTTTCCTCTTAGTTTTTACCTCTTGAAAAATGTCCTCTAAAAATTGACTAAGGTACCCTCTATGTGAAAACATCCTGTGTAATAAGTTACATTCCTGTTCAAAGTCCTCATTCGTAGTTATCATCCTGGCTGGCCTTTCACTACAGATTTCTTTTGGTAGTGAGGATGTGAACTTGTAAAGTGTAGGAATGTATTCGAGTAAGTACTTTTTCTGTAGGTTTTTGCTATATATCTACCTTCTCATATATTTTTACTCAGCTCAACATCCAGGAAGCTAATCTTTAATTCCTGAACATTTTTTGTAAATTTTAAAAATGTACTTGTTGAATTGAAAAAAGTAACAAGTTCCTCTGCAAGACTAATATCTCCATCAAAAATAATGAATATATCGTCCAAGAATCTTTTATAGAGATGGATTTTTTCTTTCCACTCACTGTGTAAAATAAAAGTGGTTTCCCAGTAGGCCATGACTAGATTTGCAAAGCTCGCACCTACTGGGGAACCCATCGCTATCCCAATCCTCTGTAGGAATATTTTTTTGTCAAATGTCACATAATTGTTTCTCAAAATTATATCTAATAGTTGTTCAATTAACAAACATTCATTCCTAGATGCTCCTTTTTCTCTAATAAAATCTACTACCCATTGTGTACCTAAATTATGTGGTATACATGAATAAAGATCACATACGTCCACTGTAAGGAAGTTTAATTCGCTATTGAATATTGGACCAAGAGTCCTTCAATATCTGTACTTCCTTAACCACATATTTTTTCAATATTGAATCTGCTAATTTTGCACATGGGTATGTGATGGATTCCCTTGCATTCACCAAAGGTCTAAACGGTGGATTGCACAGGCTTTTATGAATTTTTGGTACACCAAACAATTTTGGAATTTTAGGGGACAGCATTGTTAAATACTGATTTAAATTAATGTCAATTAAACCATCAATGTATAAATCACTAATAAACATTTTTATTCTGTTGTATGCTTGGTTTAGTTGGTGCTGGTTCACTTCCTCATATGTTTCCTTTTTCAACAGTGATGTTATTTGCTTATTATAATCTTCATTGTACATCACAACCAGGCCCCCACCTTATCAGGTTTCAAAAATCTAACTGGTAGGGTCCTGAACAGTGTTAGTAATTGTTTTTCCTCATTTGTAATATTTTCCTTGTAACCATCCTTTTTGAAATTCTTTGCCACTTGTCTAAATTCTTGTTCACATAAATGTTCAAACATACCTATAACTGCATTACATGGAGGGTTAAAGGTGCTAGTGACCCTTAATTCATTATGACTGTACGATGAATTTCCTAGTAATACACATACATGTATACATAATATACATGGGGTTTTGAATACTCTTCATTGCTAATTTTGAACTAGGTATATAAATGATTACAGCAGCTTTAGTTATTTTTTAGAATGTCAGTTTTTCTTATATAGACTAATATTTTCAATGATTGTATTTATTTTAATACCATTGTAAAGTGCGACCTGTCTTGTTTTTTACTGATGTACAAGAAGGAAGTTACAGGAGTTTAATTAATATAATGAACTCGCTACATTGTGGCTTGTAATTATGGTACAACATTTATTTGTAATAGATAGGTTGCCTCTTTAAGAGCTAGTTAAGTATGGAGCTGGGAACGATTGGTCAGTGCTCTGGTTGTTTAACTATTTGAATTTTAGCTGTTGGTATGGAACTGTTTGTCTGAAGAAGTCCGGATAAGATCCGATGATTTAGTTTTAAATGCACTGTTTTATTATTTTTCTTAAGTCCGTAAATAAATTCAGTGAATTTCCTGTGGATTACCTGTGGTTTTTAGTTATTATTGTTGGATTTTCGTTTATTGGTGTTTGTTAGTTGTGGTACGGCACCGATGACCAACAGCAAGAATGGAGAATTCTATAGAAGGAGAAGGACCCGAAAAGGGTAACCTAACACAGTTACTAGAATTAATGAATGAGCGGTTGGACAGTTTAGCAGCAAAGGTAGACTTGGTTACAAACAGTAATGGATTTAACAGGAGCACTGACAAGTCAGGACAAAGTATGCAACAATCCCAGCTCAACACTAGCTCACAAACCCATCAGAACCACCGAGAAGAGCTACAAAACATAGAGGAGACACATGGTACTTCTGGATACATTGTTAACAGCATGGGTGAAAGGACTGATACAACAGGAATTATTCACCAACACGACATTGGATCCTGGTTGAATAACGAGTTATTATTAGAGGGTATGCAGGCAAGTACAAGCCACCAGTTCGACAATGAAACAACTTGTTCTCTTGTAGAAAAACTAAAAGTATTTGATAGTAATCTGTTGAAAATTAAGAAACTACAATTAGAGTTGAACTATTTTAATAAATGCATTAAAGAAAAAATAGTCCCAAAGGGACTCAGATGCTGTTCATATCCAACTGGACTTATTGAAGGCTCTGAGTTCCATAAGGAACTTCTAGTTTTATTTAACCATCAAGGTTTAGAGTTGTTACAATGTATGACAAAATATTATCAGATATCAGTGAATGAACTTACTGCTGATACTACAAAACTGGAAAAAGAAATTAAAGGAGACTTAGAGTTCAATAGATACCAATATGAATACAACAGATCATTTACAAGTATAGTGCAACAAATGCAGAAATTCAAGCTAATTAAAATTAAGAAATTGGAGAGGGACTTGAAAGCATATAAAGAGGGTTATGCTTACCCAAAACCACTGAGTTCACAGAACTATGAGAATAGAAACAGAATTAACACTAATTCTGACTTTGGGCAAGATCAAAGGACAGTTCCAAATAGGAGAAATAGTACTGTGAGAAATGACGAAGGACCCAATAATGTGGACTTCATTAATGGAACTGTAGATGAAACTTTTAATGATGAAGGAGGTATGGACTATCAAATTAAGGGTGTTGGCTACCCATACCCCCAGGATAACAACCAACGGCAATCACAATCAAATCAATAAAACTACAGAGGGGGGAGGGGGAACAATTGGAGGCCGAACTTAAACAAGGCCCCAAGAAGAGATACAACACCCGCAGCAACAACAAGTTTCAGGACTGACTGATGTCATAACCAATAAACAGGGTGATTTTAAAATCTTTAAATACACCGAATGTTGTATTGACGAGGCTTTGGTTGAACTTTTTGCAATCCCATCAAATAGGTGTAATATTGCAGATCTGTTGATTAACTTTAAATTGTTCATCCGTAAGCTGAACCTCAGTGTTTTACTAGGAAATTCATTGTACAGTCATAATGAATTAAGGGTCACTAGCACCTTTAACCCTCCATGTAATGCAGTTATAGGTATGTTTGAACATTTATGTGAACAAGAATTTAGACAATCCACCGTTTAGACCTTTGGTGGATGCAAGGGAATCCATCACATACCCATGTGCAAAATTAGCAGATTCAATATAGAAAAAATATGTGGTTAAGGAAGTACAGATATTGAAGGACTATTGGTCCTTTTTGGAAGTAATAGAGTCACGAATATTCAATAGCGAATTAAACTTCCTTACAGTGGATGTATGTGATCTTTATTTATGTATACCACATAATTTAGGTACACAATGGGTAGTAGATTTTATTAGAGAAAAAGGAGCATCTAGGAATGAATGTTTGTTAATTGAACAACTATTAGATATAATTTTGAGAAATAATTATGTGACATTTGACAAAAAACTATTCCTACAGAGGATTGGGATAGCGATGGGTTCCCCAGTAGGTCGAGCTTTGCAAATCTAGTCATGGCCTACTGGGAAACCACTTTTATTTTAAACAGTGAGTGGAAAGAAAAAATCCATCTCTATAAGAGATTCTTGGATGATATATTCATTATTTGTGATGGAGATATTAGTCTTGCCAAGGAACTTGTTACTTTTTTCAATTCAACAAGTACATTTTTAAAATTTACAAAAAAATTTTCAGGAATTAAAGATTAGCTTCCTGGATGTTGAATTGAGTAAAAATATACAAGAAGGTAGATATATAGCAAAAATCTACAGAAAAAGTACTTACTCGAATACATTCCTACACTTTACAAGTTCACATCCTCACTACCAAAAGAAATCTGTAGTGAAAGGCCAGCTCGTACGAGCAGCCAGGATGATAACTACGAATGAGGACTTTGAACAGGAATGTAACTTATTACACAGGATGTTTTCACATAGAGGGTACCCTAGTCAATTTTTAGAGGACATTTTTCAAGAGGTAAAAACTAAGAGGAAAAATGGGATATACATACCCATTTTAAATGGATATTCCACTTTTGACCTAATAAATAAAACTGACACTCCAGCTAACAGTGCTTATGGACAAAAGATCTTAGCCTAAGGGAAGATACGAATATTACGACAGATGGTCTGATGGAAAATAAAAACTTTTCCCTGGCATTTACTTTTACTTATTGCCCGGAGGCTACAGATATCCAGAATATAGTAAGAAAATACTGGTTCTGTTTAAAACTGGATAAGGATGTCTCTAGTAAAATAGACCAATTTCCTACTATTACATTTAGGAAGGGACCCAATACGAAAAACTTATTAGAAACAAAATGTAAAGTGAAGTAAAACAATTTGGGTACACATAAATGTGGGGCATGTAAATACTGTCCTTATATAGACACTTCAAACACTTTTAGTGTTAGACATGAAACTTTTGCAATTTGGGACGTGTTTAATTGTAACACAAGGTCCATTGTTTACTCGGCCCAATGACAACATGGTACGTCATTCTATGTAGGGAAGACGGACCGTCATTTGAGGGATAGAATATACGAGCATTTATATGCAATTAGCAAGAAGAAATGTGAAAATGCTCTAGCAAGACACTGTGAGCAGAACAGCGGCCATAGATTTAAATTCATGGTGATTTGCCAAATAGATAACAACAACACGGGGGCTAGGTTCTTCAATGATAACTACATCAAGCTATTGCTTGAGAAAAGAGAATTAAGTTGCAACTGCATTTACGAGCATTTATGGACCCGGGTCTTAATGAAACTTGTTCCAACGCATGTATTTTAAAACTTAGGAGCCTTTGGAGATAGGTCATTTACAATGACGTGGTTAAACCTTTTTTTTAATAGTCCATTATAGTAAGGAATGTAGTATTCTGACGTGTATATATAACATACACCAACACTTCATACATGGTTATGAATATGTAACGTCTTCATGATATCCATGGTCAACCTAAGGTTAGTTTTTGGACAGGTTATTATAATTATAATTACATTTTTGAGGTAAGATCAATAGTACACTTTATGGGGCTATCACGTATTAACTTGACTTCATTGAGCACTATTTAGTGGCCATGTAAGCATCTTTAGACCATAGGACTAAATGTAAACACGAATACCAATAAAATGGTATCATTACACTGTATATATTACCCTCTATGTCACAGGTAATGATATATTGTTATTACTATTAATGTAACTTATTAGGTAAATTGTTTAGATATACAAACTCAATTTTGCAGTGGGGGAGTTATCTTTGCTTTTAATGCATTTAATGATAAACTCATCTTTTCACGTACCCAATACCTTAGAGTATGGGGTTTTGAATACTCTTCATTGCTAATTTTGAACTAGGTATATTATACGTGGTGGTACGGAATATTAAGAGGTTACGTTTTGGAATACACTATAATTCCAACAAGTAAACTACTGATGCTAGCATAAATGATTACAGCAGCTTTAGTTATTTTTTTAGAATGTCAGTTTTTCTTATATAGACTAATATTTTCAATGATTGTATTTATTTTAATACCATTGTAAAGTGCGACTTGTCTTGTTTTTTACTGATGTACAAGAAGGAAGTTACAGGAGTTTAATTAATATAATGAACTCGCTACATTGTAGCTTGTAATTATGGTACAACATTTATTTGTAATAGATAACTAAGAGCTAGTTAAGTATGGAGCTGGGAACGATTGGTCAGTGCTCTGGTTGTTTAACTATTTGAATTTTAACTGTTGGTATGGAACTGTTTGTCTGAAGAAGCCCGGATAAGATTTACGTTGATTTAGTTTTAACTGCACTGTTTTATTATTTTTTCTTGTTCGTACATGTCCTTAAATAAATTCAATGAATTTCCTGTGGAATCCCTGTGCATCTTTCCGTTTCTCTCGTTTGGAAGTCAGCGCCTGGTTTTTAGTTATTATTGTTGGATTTTCATTTATTGATAACTGTATTGATGCCAGGAGGGACATAAAGAACATTAATACATATTTCTTTATAATTGTTTAATTTCAGGAAAATAATAAAAAGGTTCTGCTGAATTGAATTTTGGTATTGGTTTATATAAGGGGAAATGTGTTAGCTGTTGGGAAATATTAAAGCAATACCACCACCTTTCCTCTTTATATGTTCATTGTGTATGATATTATAGCCAGGACTTGTAATTTCAGAGTCATTTATGTTGCCAAGTTAAAGCCAAGTTTTAGTTACAGCAAGAATATCAGACTTATATTGTGTAATCCAGGCATGTGGTTCAGCAATTCTATTTCTTATATGCATTTATAGCAGCAAAATATAGATTACTGGGGTTTGGGGCTGTCCATTGTAGGGCTAGAGTAGTATGTGGAAGAGAATTGTCTTGATGTTCATTGTGATAGGTGGGACCAGGATTTGGGTGAATGTCTCCTGCTAAAATAATTTTAGTATATTGGGGAATCACTAATACTTGATTTTTAAACAGTATATTTCTGCTTAATTTTGGAGTTAATCAGTCTATACTTGGAGTAAAGGTGAAGGGCATCATTAAATAGGTTCGGTGTGATGTGTGAAGAGTGTAGGGAGGAAGCATGAGTAGGTAGTTGGGATAGAGTTGTGGGGATGTTGAGATCTATTATAGGGTCATGGTAGGATGAGTGATGGTCCATTAGGAGGAGAAGAACAGAGGGTAAGCTGAGTATTAGCATGATTAAGTAAAGGGATCTGTATATTATTATTATAAGAGGGGTATTTAGCGGTGGTGGAGTCTGAAAGTTCATACAAAGTAGGTAGGAAAGAAATATTTTCTATGAAGGAAGAGAGTTAGGTTGTCCTAGTATCTTCTCGGGAATGTAAGGAAACTGGGGGTTTAAAAGGCTAGCTAGAGTATGAAAATGTAGGTAAAATAGGAGGAAATTAGGGTTTATTTGGGAAAAGTAGAAGGTACACTGTAGAATACATAGATGTTGTTAGAGAAGAATGTGACTATGAATGTATTTTATTTCATTTTCTAAATACAGAAACCTGTCACCCAAGAAGACTAAGTAACTGGCATATACAGTCTAATCTACTGGTCAAGAGAAAAGACAGTGTCCAACTTAGTAAATGGTCCTTAGAGTATAAGCACAACTCCATCGGGTAGGGAGGTGGGATGTTAAAAACTAATTTCTAGCACAGACAGGCAGATATTTGACTAGATGAAGTTAATATATATATAGGTTCTTCAAGTAAAATTTGCTTACATTGCACAAAGACATAATTCTCAGTGAAAATGTTTGGGAATTGACTCTTCTGGCATAGCTTCTGCAGTATTGGTGTCAGATGTAGTGACCACAAGCTATTGTACAAATTCTCAGTGAAAATGTTTGGGAGTTGGCCAGTATGGCAGAACTTCTGCAGTATCGGGATCAGATGTAGTGACCACAAGCTCTGCACTGTGAGGAAGTTGGTGACTAGGTGCTAGCATGTACTATGTAACAGGCAACTGTAACAGCAGATTTCAAGTTGCTAGAAATTTTGTCTGAATTTTATGTTATCCTGGTTATTTAATCTGCCCACAACATTCTTGTGAGAGTATACAAGCCAGCCAAAGTGCCTTGAATATCAGATTTATTTTTAAATTTTTCCCTTTGGGATAAAGGCTTTGTTTGTCATGTTAATAATAAGAAAGTCATGAGAGATCATTCTTCCGCACCGTAATTCCACTGAATAAAATTTGTTCATTGCTTTTAGTATTATACAAGGACTGTACTTGTTTTAGAAAGCAATTTATATAAAGATTAGAACATCTGTATGAACATTAAATTATATCATGGTCATATAGTCTATGGTGGCTTAAAATACCTGCAAGTAATTGTCATTTGTAAAAAAAGCTAAATGGTTACCCATAAAACAAAAATCTAACCTACTTTTAGGATCCCAACTGTACAAACTTCTCCAACTCTACACATTTACTCCCCTTGCAGATAGCCCTCACAAAAAACCTCCCTGTACAACCTAAGACACTACAACTGGAGACACTACAACTGGAGACACTAGTCACAAGCCACACCAACTCTCATTACCCCTAGAACCAAACTCCACAGCACTGTATGTGCTTTATCCTCTCTGGCACCTACTCTTTGGAATGCTCTTGCCATCAACATAAAGGAAGACAACTCTTATTATAAATTCAGAATGCAAGTCAAAAAGTGCTTCTTCATCCGAACCAAATGTTTCTACTTCATTACAGGACATTTCACCTAACCTATCTCCTTTCTGAGTTTCTTCTCCCGCTCAAGATTCACTGAAGATTAAACCAGTTTAGAAACTAATGTATATATTGTGCATTATACTCTGCTTAATTGTACATTGTGCTGTGCTTCTTCACTGAAATGTATATACACAGCTTTTTATATGTAATTAGTTTGAATTGTCTGAATTATTCTGATATTGCTTGCATTTCTGTAGTTTTTGTTTGTGAAATGTTTTTTTATTTCATCCAGGCTGAGCCTGAAATTGGTTAATACTGATCAGCACACTACCCTGGTAAACAAATATGAATAAATATATGAATAAATAAATAAATTAATTAATGAATAAATAAATACATTTGTGGAGTATTGTTTACAAAGGTTTACTATTAAAATTATGAAATTTAAAACAAATTTCATAATTAAAATGTTGTGCACCGGGCAGCACCGGTTAGCTAGGGTTACATTTTTCCCAGCTCCACTAAGTCTCCTCTTCAGTTTTTCACTTGAAACTAGTCTAACTCTCAACCTAAGCTCTCAAAAAGCATCCAACAGTCCAGCACTTACTCAGATCTAATAGCAAGCACTAATATACCCAGACACTTGACTGCCCAGCAGGGCAAGGCTCTTTATCCACCCCTCACCAACCAAGCGACTAAGCAGCTCACCCTACTATTCAGGCATGACCAAAGGGCAACTTCAGGTGGTGAATCTGGGTATCCTGAGGCAATGTTACAACTGACTCATGTACACAGACAGCCCTCTCCTCTTACCACAAAACACTAACATATGCGAGAGTTGCAATTATACAGCCAAACTGGAGGCTAAAGTCTCTCCACCCAAGACTGTAACAGACAGTCATGAGGAGAAGGCTAACACTTGCACCACACCTCCAGCCTCACATAGACCTACTAAACCAGCACTGGCAAAAAATACACATAAATACACAAAATCATACTCGGAGGCTCTAAATAAAAATGTGCAAAAGCATCAGAGAGCTTCAAAGCAGACACCCACAAAACCTGCACCTCCCGTCAAAAACCAGACAACACATAAAACACAAAATCAATGTGCTGCACAATCACAGCCATTAAGGTGAAATAACATACCTAACAGACTAGTAATAGGTGACTCTATAGTCAGGCACACTGACACCCCACTCACTAGGCTGGACAAGGAGAAGGTTACTGTTAGCTGCCTGTCGGGAGTCAGACTCCACCACATAACACAAGCACTCAGGTCACTCCAGAACAAGTACAAATATGACTCTGTCATTATTCATGTTGGTAAGAATGACCTGAGACATACCTCCCTGGAATACATGAAAAGTGACATGGAAGAGCTCTCTGATCATGTAGCCCAGGTGGGTATGACCCTGACCCTGAGTAGCATCCTGCCCTCACCAAGAATGATACCTCGGTATAAAGAAAAAATGATCAATTTCAACAACTGGCTAAGCTTCTGGTGTCATTCAAAGGGGATCCAGTATCTGTCAGCCTGGGATGGCATGCTCGACAAATCGCGTTGCTTCACAAGAGACGGCTTGCACCTGTCACCCCTTGGCTTTCGAATACTGGCCAAGGCTCTTGTGGCCCCCATAGTGCCTTTTTTAGGCAAGGCTCAAAATTCAAACCCACCTCCGTAAACAGCACAAGTAAAAAAAAATGAGGGTTATGCTACTCAATGCCAGGAGTTTAAATCTCAAAATGCATGCGCTCAAAGCACTCCTAAGTATGGAGAACGTCGACATCTGTGCAATAACGGAAACCTGGTTCAAGGCTCCAGAGAGCACTCCAGCACTACTGGGCTATAACTCATACCACACATTTCAGCCACAGAACATGGACTGAAACACGAAATGAGGGGGTGTACCCATATTCACCAAGGATATGCACACCTCCAGGTTAGTGGCGCAGCATGATACCTCTGAGATCATCCATGTGCAGCTAACATCAGGCAAATCTGCAATGCAAATTGTAGCCTGCTACAGATCACCCTCCATGACCCAGGACCATCACTCCGCCTTTCCGGAGACACTGGAAAACATGAAGGTCCTACTGAACACCCTGATATTGGGCGATTTCAATTATCCTACCATTAACTGCAAAAACTACTTGAGTACAAACTCCCAGGCTCAGTGCTTCCTAGAATTTATCAACTCAAATGCCCTGGATCAGCTGGTAAACTCCCCTACAAAAGGACACAATATATTGGACCTGGTCATCACCAACATGAGCGACAGGTGTTCTGTACCGGAGGTCAACCCATTGCTGGTTAGATCAGACCATAAACTAATCACCCTGGACGTCCACACTCCATCACCACCTCCAACCAAGGAAACCACAGTGAAAAACTTTTCTAAAGCAAACTTCACCTTACTTAAGGCAGAGGTGGTAAGTTTCACGGCCCCCACGCTAAAGGATAACATTGCCCAAGATGCAGAATCCTTTACAATTGCACTCTATGAGCACCCACAAGGATGCATGGATCGTGTTATCCCTAGCAAAACCAAGACTCACTCCCCTAAGAGGAGGAAACCAGTCTGGTGAACCCCTGCCATAAACAGGTTATACAACAAAAGAAGAAAACTAGTTCAGAAAAAAAGCAAATCCCAAGAAGGAAAGACATCCCTAATCAGTATCAGTAAAAACTAAGGTCCCTCATAAAATCATCCAAGGCTAACTTTGAAAGATAAATAGCAAAGGATTCGAAAAATAACCACAAAGCCTTCTTTAGCTATGTCAAGAATCTAAGTGGCAACTCGCAGATATGCTCTGAGCTAGTGCAAAATAGCATAAAATATACTGAATCTACTGATACTGCCAACATCCTGGCAGATAGATTCAGTGCAAACTTCACCTTCCTCTCAACTTCAAAAGGGCCCACAACAATACCAGAGAAGTGTAGTGTCCCAGAAATCACAGAAGCACAGGTGAAAACAGCCCTTTCAAAAGTTAAAAACACAGCATCAGTGGGGCCAGATAGTGTCCCAGGCTGCGTCTTGCACGAACTACAGAACAAACTAACCCCCCACCTAAACACACTGTTCAACCTCAGCCTCTCCATAGGCTACATGCCCATAGAATGGCACACTGCAATAGTTGTTCTACTCCACAAAGGAGGGGCCACAACTGACCCTGGTAACTATCTCCCCATAAGCCTGACTAACCTGGTCTGCAAGGCTATGGAGCGCATCATCATGGAACTCATTAACAAAAACATTGGGAACCTCCAAACACTTGACCCAACCCAGTTCGGCTTTGTTAAGGACAGATCATGCCTACTAAACCTGGTTGACTTCTTCAAGACAGTCACCAAGGCCATAAATGAGGGAAAGGTTGTTCACAGAGCCTACCTTGATCTCACCAAGGCATTTGACACCATTCCTCACTCGGGTATTATAGAAAAACTCACCAGCCTGAACGTAAACCCCTATGTTCACAAGATGGTTTGCCAACTGGCTTACAGACACAACTCACACGGTAAGAATAGTGGGCTCCAGGTCTGACTCTAAACCAGTCACAAGTGGTGTCCCGCAAGGCTCGGTTCTGGGACCCCTACTGTTCCGCATATACTTCTCAGAAGTATAGGCAAACACAGGAGGACTATGGCTAACCAAGTTTGCCGATGACTTTAAAACTGGGAGCCATAACTGACTCTCCGGTTGACACGGACATCCTTCAAAAAGGCCTTACTGAGACAGACACCTGGTGTCAAAGTCATGGCCTCAAGCTAAATGCCAAAAAATGCATAGTCATTCCATTTGGGAAAAACAAAACACCCATGAATTACCACACAGGCGGCAGCCCCCTTAATACAGAAGAGGTAATAAGAGATCTGGGGACCCAGGTAGATAGTAATCTCTCCTTTGACAATCATATTGCCAAAGTAGTTAGGAAATCCTTCTGTGTGGTCCATCTAAATACTAAGGGATTCCCATCTAGAAATAAAGAGGTTATTGTACCCCTCTACTCGTCACTCATCAGACCCATCATAGAGTACAATGCCCATTTGTGATGTACCTCACAAGACACTTCCAACAGCTGGAAAAACTACAAAAGCACCTCACCAAGAGGATTACTGACCTCAAACATATGTCCTATGCAGCCCGACTGAAAAACCTCTGTCTGTACTCAGTGACATATCGCATACTCAGAGGTGATCTCTGTCTGACTTACAAAGCCATGTCCAACTCAGAATTGATGGACATGCTCTACCTAAAGAAATCCAAGTCACTGCGAGCCACGTGCTCTAGTGAGCTAAACCTCACCACAACAATAAATAGAACATGCTGGAGGGATAGATTCCTGTCACAGGGATAGATTCCTGTCACAGAGACTCCCCATGCTTTAGAACAAAATTCCTAACTACATTAGGCAGAGCCCCTCACTAACACTCTTCAAGATAAGCCTTGACGAGTGGATGGGTAACAGAAAATACACCCCTGGGATCACTTCATTGGCTCTGCTTGACAGAGGCTCAGTTAATTAATCAATGGGGTGGCAAAAGCAGACACACTCTTGCTAGGCTTAGAAATGCCCTCGGGCAGATAGCCTAATACCTACCTATGAACCTATGGACCTAAATGTTGAGGTGTATTGTCGAATCTGCAGATTTATGACTGTTCAGACATTCGGAAATCTTCAGTAATTGCCAAAATATTCGAATTTGACATTTTACGGCAATTAACAACAATGCTACCCTAGCCGTAAATCCCTAACCCCTACATATAACATCCCATCCCTAACCCCTACATATAACATCCCATTTTTGCAGGGAGGCTGCACCCCACTGCACCCACCCTAACTATATATTACAACTCTGAGATCGCACTATAGTGAGGAAAAGGATGTATTTCCCTAACCGCACTGTACCATGATCTCTGTACATCCCTTCAAGCATTTATATTAGTGAATGCACAGGACATTCTCAAATATAAACGTTCGAACATTCAGAATGTACTCATATGAACTATTCGAACATCTGTAGTTCGAATTGTTCATAGGCATATATTCTGACTTCGGGATTTTAATAGAAAACCATGTACAAGTGCTTGTTAATATTCATGGGAAGCTGCATAAGTCCCAAGATGCCTTTCTGTGTAGAAATGAGCTTTGACTAACTAATGTTTATGTTTGCCTATTATACTCTGTGTAATCATTTTTCTGAAAGTGCCTGTACATCTTATATATCCCATGACCATGGAAGGAGAAAATCAAGATAAACATATGAGATACTGTTTCATCTTTCCATTGTAAGACAGGTGGGGTACAAATTGCACCTCCCTTATAAGTTCTATACAACACACATTGCAGCTCATGTCATTTTTGTATTAATCTGTTGGACAACAACCTGGACACATTTATTTATTTATTTTTGGTTTAGTCACTTAGTATTAATCTTCATATGCCCTCCATTTTGTAGCCTGGCATTGTTTATTACTAATGTGTATTCACTGTGTAGTTGTGAGATCTTGGCTATCCCCATCACTGTGGGCAGTAGCTTTTATGGGATGGATGGACAGATTTTCATGGAGACTAGGTCCATTTGTATGGTGGCACATTACCTATAGAAATCCATCCCTGTCTATTCATATAGTACAGTACCCTCAGATGGTCGCTTGACTTTGTACAGGCTCATTATACTACTGAAGACACTTGTGGCCATATTAGATAGCTTTCACTCCATATACGATATGAGAGCTCTTGTTGGATGATTAATCATTTTAGTGGCTAATCATCTAGCATCTAGATTCACTCATGATTTCACATTACCTCCACAACAATTAGAATTTTCACCACTGTCCCATCATGTCATCATTTTACCTTGCATTTCTATTAAATGTCTTCACATGTGATAACTAAAGGTAATGTAAAGGTGTTATGGATCAGCTATCCCTAGGCTAGAAGAATAATTTTTTTTAAATAATAGCTCCTGCAGTTCCTCTCCCCTAGCACAGATAATGTGGTACACCAGAATGAATAAATGACTGTCAGTTTGCTAGAATTATTAAAAATGCATAATAAGTATAAAGCGTATGCCACTATACAGATACCATATAACCAAATATGCTGAAAGGTCCCTAAAAAATGGACCTGGCCAGAAAGAGGGAAACTGAAGAATAACTGATTGCGTCAAGTAACTGACAAGCAGACTACATTTTAACAAGGACCCCCATAACTCAGATGTGTTTTTAAACTACAATATGAAAACAAAGAAAAGGAAAATGAAACTTCAACAGATGAAACTGGAGGAGGATTTTTGGAAACAATATGGTGAAAATAATACTTTGCTGAAATGATACCGTAGAGATGAACACTTTCCTAGAGTGGGTGGACTATCTTCAGGAGCATGCTGTCAGTGCCTTGACAAGGTAGAAATTTAATTAGAAGACTCATAATCACATGCCTGAAGGGAAAAAAATCTGATGATTTCTGATGTTTCTGTGAGAGTAGAAGAGCTGTGCTTCATGCAATACTTGAAGCTTAACATATAACTATGCATGCACCTTAAAATGTAGGGTGAAAGAAAATAGTCTATGTGTCTGCAGAGTTGAGTCCTTTCCAAGACCATTTATATTTGCCTTACAAGTCCTTAAAACTGTTATAAATATATAGTGATTCACAGCATCTAGGAAGAAAAAGGTTCATTTCAAGAGAAGTAAAAACTAATCAGTCATCACTTTAACAGCACTAATCAAGGTAGAAGATATTTCCACCAGTGGCTACATTATCAGAGAAGACAGCTACACAACTTAATTAAAATACTAAGAGATTTTCTAAACAGTCTTGTTGTGGCTATTACACTTACTAGAAGAAACATTTTGGGAGCTTCAACACTATATGTGGCTTAAGATAGAAGTAACAATATTACAGCATAAGTTAAATGAAGACGCTTTGATGGACTAAGTATGTAATACAACTGCATCTATCTCTCCAAAAACACAAAAAAGAAAATCAGTGAGTGAATGAGCTGAAGTTATACATCAGATATGCTTGCTAGCTTGCCGTTAAGGACCTTAATGAACTCTAGGCTTCTTGGAGTCTAGAAGTCTAGAGAAGAGCTGTAGTGATTTTGCACATTATTGTGAGACAATAACTAGTGCATATATAATGAACCAAACTATATAATAATTTATTTTTCTTGACTGCACTTAGCTTGATTTCCACTCTTAGACAGATGTTATTCATGCCTTCTTTCTATGAATCAAAATATATTTTGATTTTACCATAAATAAAGGTTGTTCAGCTTTTAGAAAAAAATGTATAGGCTTTAAGTGTTTCTGTTATTTGATCAGAACTCTTATATTTCAGATAGAAATGTATCAACATACTCACAAAGGAAATGTGTGAAAGGTGAACATATACCCCAAATCAATTTCACAGTCACATACCGCTGTGCAGTTTTGGTTACTAGGCTGTCACAGTTCAAGGTCATTGAATAAATACACCTCTAGCTTTGAACTGAGAATTTCATCTGCTATAAATCTTTATTTCACATCATTGCACATTCTGTAATATTTTAGGATAAAATTCATAGTCATTATCATACTAAAGATTATATCCAATGGCACTGAATGATTTCTAATTCTTTACTTTCCCTTTTGTGAAAACTTCTTATCTTTCATCCGTCTGTATAAATCACTAGATGCACTTTTAATATGCACTTTGATTTCTGTTAGAAATAATCTCTTCGGTTAATTTATTTCTATGTAACTAAATCTTCTACGTTGTCCATTTACAATATTTGTTTACAAATGTGCTTGTTTTGCTAATCCTGCTTTATGAAAAATACTGTGTATGACAAACTTTCAATTTATATTTAAGTCCATAATCACATTTTCTCCTGTTCATATATCTCATACTTTTCCAGATGCATTTTAATGTTCTGTCTCTCAAATCAGTATTCCAAAATCAAGATTATTTTTAATCTCTAAGCTCATTTATTCAGGGAAATCCCTGACTGCAAGACTAATGTATTTAAGACAATAATGTCTCACTTTAGGAGAATTAGTGACAAGGTCAGAATGTCATAGTACAATGGCATCAAGGGTCTTATTTACTGAGACACAGCAGTAGAAAAATGCATGTCTCTGGATTCTACAGTATTATTTGCCATTGTTCATAAACTAATTTGAAGTCATCGAAGCTTGAAAACACTACTGTTCAAAAAGCAAGCTAGCTGTATACTAGAAACTTGCTTTACTAGTCTATTAATGCCTGAATGGCTTGCAAAAATATTCCAACTGCATTTTGGTATGTATACAAATTTTATAATGTTCTTTATGCAATACTTTGAAAATAACTAATAAATCTCGAAAAATATCTTGTCTTAAAAAAAATACTCTTGCAATTTGTAAGGGCTGTCACTGTCAGTTGCATATAAAGATGTAGCAATACATTTTTTGTAAAAGCTTGCACACTTAGTGTTTGAATCCTGTCCATTGCACCTGCAGTTCATTTACATTACTTCCCACTAGGTGGCAACATCCTAGTAATCCATTCCAATCAATACTAAATAACACTATAGAGTGTTCATTCCTCCATTATCTAGCTGGATCTTTGTAATGTGTTAAACATTCTACCTCCATTTGCTTAGCCTGCTGTCCTCTTTTGCTGCGATCCTTCTTTAACAATTATACTTTAAACTGAGTCCCTCAGACACATGTCAGCTGATCTGTATATTTCAGAAAAATGGTTGACATTTTCAGATTTGAATTTCTTTCTTTATCACTTTCTAATCAAATATGATCTCTTATGGAAAAAAAAGTAGAGATGAGCTGAAAGCTGTGTTCTGACTAAACTGACATGTTGTTACTCTTAAACCTATCTAGTTTCATATCAGCTTATAAGCTTAGATGACTATACTGTGCGATGAAGTATTTTTGGTCTCTTTATTTTTTATATAAATAAATAACTTGATTTCATAAGTATAGTAAAAATGCATCCACACCCCTTCCCCCTTATGAATTCACTCAGTTTTTCCATATCAGACATAATCACAGTATTAAAACATTTTGCTAACTTGTACTGCAAATATTCACTAGCACCAATAACTGGATGATTGAGGAGTTTGCTTCTCTCACCATCAACAAGGTATGCCCAGATGTAGCATCAGTGCTAGCACTGCAATCCATGATGAATGCATTGAAGTGCATTATGGGAAGAGGAAGAAAAGTGCAGAGTTTGCCCAGTTGGCAGTTATCCTTTCCAGAACAGAAGCAATTTAAAGTTACAGTGTGTTACACATTGCAACAATATGCTGCTAAAGCAGACATGTAGGAGACCTGAGTGCATATGCAGACCTGCATTTTTCAGTCAAGTGCCAACTTCTTAGTTTTTAGTGTTTAAGACCCCTTATTATCCACAACTTTAAGAAGAAAGAATACCCATGTTTAAAACACCTACAAAATAAAAAAATTCACAAATATGTATAGAGTGTATGTGCATGCTGAAAAAAAATCAACATTAGACTGGACCTCAGAAGAAATGCTACTTAGTACACATGTGTAAATGCATTGCACATGCGCTGGTGGTACAAGGTGCATATGAAAACAAGCTTTGCTATATGCATAAGCAATTATGCACCACGCAAAATTAGCAGCTCTCTGACCATACACTAGACCACTGTGGTGTTATCATTAACCATCACTTGACAACAGTCTACAACAGTTCCACAGAAGAGACGCAGACTGTACAATAGTTTGACAACATGATTCTCTGTACCCAGAGCTGTCTGACTGTAACACACAATGCCTGTGATATTACAACTGAGGAAGTGATGACACAATGTAAAATAAAATATTGGCAATCCTCTCCCACCTACTCAACAAGCATTCACCACTCTCCCTTCTTACCAGTAAATATCTCATCTTCATAAGATTATCAGCTATTTCCCATACTATTGCTACAAAATTATAGGAAAATCACAGGCGCAAAAAAAGCTATTTGAAGGCTTGGATACTGTAAAACACAGTAGCATCCTACACTGGTATAGTCCACATCCCAAGCTTCCCACAGCAATGGGGAATGAAAGTAATAAACAGAGATACAATGGTAGCCCTGCAAAGGACATTTAGAATGTGCCCCCTGCTCTTTTGAAACCAGAGTCATTTGACAATTACAATGAGTGGTTTCTCCTACTGAGTATCAGTTACAATTTGAAGGATATGGATACAGGCTCTAACCCTGATTTGTGCAGAATACAACCAAAAATTCTGAAATTATCCAGCCATGCCCTTAACAAACCATTAGCTCATTAGTTCATACTTACAGTCATTCAGTCACATCCCAGATTCTTCCACATAACCACAAACATGCCATGATTATTCTCATTGCCGAATGCCCCTCCCCCACCACAGTTAAAGACATTCTCTGCATTGTGAGTTTCTGCTCCATTATAAAGATTCTGGAGAAATCTATCTATGACCAGATACTTGAATATATTGCAAACTACAACATTCTTACAGGCACCATGACTTCTGCCTACTCTTCAGTGTACAACAGCTATTTATTCAGTCACAAAATCTGGCCAGCTTTGAGCGAGGTAAACATCATTCACTAACCTTCTACACCTCAGCAGGGCATTGGAAGCTGTAGTCCCTGCAGCCATACTAACACATCCACTGATACTGGTTTATTTTCTAAATTAGTACAGTGAATTCAAAACTATTTATACAAAAGAACAGACAGAGTAATGGGAGCAAACAAGCCACTGTAACTAGGAGCACCATATCTATGGGTCCTTAAAGGGTCTATCATTGGCTGTCTTTTACTCTGTTTATTAATAGCCTTTCCTGGGCTCTACCACAAAAAAACTATTCCATGCACCAATTATATTTGCTGATTTGGTCCAATAAGATCCCGTCCCTGCTGAGCAAACAGCTGCAAGATGACATTAAGGCTATTTGGAATTGGCTACACAATAATAATCTTTCCATAAATGCTGAGAAAAACCACTGTGATTTTGTCTGGTACAGGCCAAAAACTAAAGAATGTTCATGCACTCTAACCGTCCCCAAATTGCTCTTATCATAACCTCACTGTAGACATGTCTAGGTATTATCATATATCAAAACACTTCCCTTCATGTTCATTCTGATGTGCAAGTGAGCAAAGTACTAACCCAAACAGAGGTACCTTACAAAATATCTCACTGGAATACAATATCCCTATAATTACCTTCCTCTCAGCCAAAATACCACTCTTGCAAAAAACTGCTGAGAGCATCACTATACTCCAATAAAATCTGGATTCTTGTAACAACAGATACTGCCCCCACTTCTGAACAAATGTCAACTGAGAAACTAGATGTGTACCTTTAGAAGGAATGACAACTTTTACCCTAAACATGTGCTAAAGGTCATTCTCCAAAACAGTACCTACTGTGTGGAATGATGTTACAGAGAATATTAGGAATTTTGTGAAATCACTAACTTTCGAACAATCACTCAGAGACCATCTGCTCAAACAGACTACATACAAATGCTTTGGGGAAACTGGTATTGCTCTCTTGTATCTGTAAACTTTACATTTTGCTGAAACATTTTGTCTTTTGTTGCTGATTTTGTAACACAGTGGGATGGGGTGACTTTTACTGATTTCTTGCAGAATACTGTCTATTTTTTTAATTTTGAGTTGATGTTTATAGTGTATATCACAAATTGCTTCAACAACCAACTTACCTAATGACTTGCAAAACTGTCTACCTGTAATTCAGCATCATAGCTAGTCATATATATTTACTTACTAATAGCTACGCTAAAGTCTTTTGTGCTGAGCTTCATTGGAGCATAGTTGAATTTAATGTATTACAAATGTTATTTTGCAGTCTATACTTCTCTGTAATAATGTAATACTTATGCAACTATTTGTTGTTTGCCCTGCACCTTATGTAAAGCATTTTGTGTGTGTGTGTGTGTGTGTGTGTGTGTGTGTGTGTGTGTGTGTGTGTGTGTGTGTGTGTGTGTGTGTGTGTGTGTATGTACTCTATTCCTGGTTTGTAATTGGCTTTGCATTAGTGGTTTGGTGGTCCAAGCCATGGCTGAAAAGGGCCTCCAGATCAGATCACAAACCTGGTTAACAAAAAATAAATAAATATGTTACTGGATCTCATCCTTCCATTATCCGCAACAAAATATCCTGGAACTAACTGACCTGTAAAACGTGGGAGCATTTTGTGGTATCTACCTCAAGCAGGCAGTCAGAGTCACAATATTCCAGATACAGTTGCCTTGCAGAGCATACAGGTCTACATGAAGTGACAGATGAAAGGGGATGGCATACTAAAGGGAGCATTTTCATTCTGCCACCCCCCTCCCCACTGTTTCTTCTTTCTAATATCCTCCTGAAGTGATTTGATCTGAATCCTGCTTTTAAATCAGTCTCCACTTTTCTTCCTAATTTATTCTTGGTCTCAGTGCTAGCTTGTACGGATTGCCAAATGTATCAATTAGTTACTAATATACTTTTTTAAAAAGTTTTCAGCTTACTTTTTTCGCCTTCTCCCTTCACCAACCCTTGCAAAAGTGAACAGTGCATACTCTTATATTGCCTTGAAACATAAATGGCTGCTTTCCGATAGCCCAATTTCCTATATTCTTTCATTGAACATGCTAGTGGGCAAATCTGAACTGTTTCCTATTCTGCATCAAAGAACATCCCAATAACATCCTTGTCAGTCCATTAAGAAGCTGAAATGACCTGAGCCACTATCATGGCAAAATGACTTGCATTCTGAATAATGACAAGCAGTCCAGCACTGTCAGTGTGTATGAAACTTGTGACCTGCAGGTTCACTGATGGCATCTCTTTCTTTTTTTTTTTTAATTTAACAGTGAAATTACATTTTGATCTTCACAAACAGACAGTCATGATTTATCTCACAGACCCACTCCAGTAACTATTTTGGTTTCATTTTTTGTTATGTGTTTTAATCGTATGTTACTTCTCTTTAACTCTATAATGCCATAGTTTCATTGGTACACCCAGTCGTCTCAGAATAGTAATTGTCAATGTGCTCTCCTGCTAACAATATGTGCTTATGTTGTTAATTCAGTAGGACCTTGTTAACTGGTCTCTGTGGTGTGTTAAAATGCCGTGTCTTGTGTTATACAACAGGACCAAGGACGGTATTCGTAGTCATTACTCTTCAGCATTGCTGGTGTTTGTGTGGGTCACAAAAAATGAAGTTGATGCTTGATTCAGTGATAAAAAGAACAAAGCTGCACCAAACAAAACCAAATAAAACATAACTGAGAAAGGCTTATGCAAATAAGGTAATAATGAGATGGAAATGAGGAATGTGTGAAAAATCTGCAACTTTCACAAGTGAATATCTCCTCCTGTTTGCAATTCAGGTCACTTTTTGATACTTGTTTCCAACAGGCACAGTTGGATTATAATAAATTAAATCCACATGCTTTCAATCCACTTTGTAATTTGTGAAGATCCTCAGTTTCATTGCAAGCCTGGCTGCTTCTCACTCTGAGTTACTCATTTTGGTTGTGCTGAAATCATGTAAATGATGCACTGCTATCTGATTTTGGAGAAGAAGGTAAAGGCAAAGGATAACTTACATTACATTTACTAAGCAGGGATGAGTCAACAGGTTTAGAGTTGACAGTCATATAATACGGGCTATGTTGATCCTGTATGGTCCATAAATGGGAACTGGGAGAATGTATGGCCTTTCTATACCTGCAAATACCAATGTCTGTGTAGCCCTCACTATACTTGCCTCTGGGAATTTCAGAGACATTGGGATCTCACAGGTTTGGCATATGTGGATGAGCATATCTCTTTCCCAGGATCACTACAGTAATGAATCAGCACCATGAGTGCTTTGCACATAATGTCACACCTTCCTGTCCCTTGTATCTGTGCAGTAAATATCTTAACCATTGTGCTATGCTTGGTTTGATAGTTTGCACTCATCACCAGCATGTCAGCCCAGCATCCTGACAATATCCATATCCTGGCAATGCTTAAGCCCTGACGATGCTCCTGTCCTGACAATGCCCATAATTCTCACATTTGGTACACAAGTTCATTGTTCCATCTCTTCCTGCATGGCACGATTTCTCATGGTAACCACTTGGTCAGTTATAATGTTGTTAACCACAGTTATTTTTGTGTCTATAAAGTGGCAGAAGTAGGCCTGAGTAATTACCTCCTGTTTTGTTTTGTGTTCACTCTTTGTTTTGTTTTCCAGGTGATGCAAGCTACCACTTGAAGCTTGGCTAGTAGCACCTGCCTATAACCCACAGGGAGCTGCTGAGGACCACTTTAACATTGTCCTGTCCCAGACATGGATAGTCATTAAACAGTTTTTGGACTACTCAATACCTGTTTGCATTTGCCTAGATGAGTCAGGGAAGGGACTTTTGGTATGAGCCTATTATTGCATGCAGAATGTTTGATTATTTATTGGTTTGGTACACAACTGCCATAGTCAGTCAGTGATAGTGGTATTGCAGCTCCTTCTTTGTCCCACGGGTAATGATAACAATGGTGGCCAGCAGACATAAGTAGTATGGCAGCCCCATCCAGCAGACTTGTGCATGAACTGTGAAGACAAAGAGGCATCATCTACTCCATAATTATTATGCATGACATTTGATACATGACAGTGCAAACTATAATGGGCTTGATGCAGGCAGTGTTACTTGTGGTGATATAGTGTACATCAGACATTTCCCACATAGCATGCCCACATGTATTGGTCATATGGCATAAGCCATCATCTTTTGGACAGTGTTCAGTGGTCAGTGGCAGGAGTGCTAGTTATACTGGCAGAGTTGGCAGACTTTGCATGAACTGTAAAGGAGGAGGTGTTAGGAAAAAAGTTTAGGGCTATACTGTGCATAATTCACTGCAATGTTACTAAAGCTGTATTTACTTGTTAAAGGAAATGTATTTTGGGTCCCATCATGAAATGTGTAATAGTTGCTGCTGCTGTTCTTTTTTTTCTGATGTCATCTTTTTTCTTTTTTTTTTTGATGCAAAGAATAAGTGTAGCATTTGTCCTAGGGTCTATATCAGATTATCGACATTTGAAAATGTCAAAGAACCTTTATTCGACACGAAAATGTCGAATGCTGAGTTTGTCAAACGGCCAAAACATGGATTTCTTTCCAAGGGAAAGAAATCGGTTGCCCGTTTTGTCACACCTGTACTTTCCCCGACTGTAGTGTGGTCTCGGAGTTAGAATATTTAGTTAGGGGGGGCGAAGTCCCTCACTTAAATACGTTAGTTTTTATGTTGTGTTGTCTGTTGGCCTTCCAAATTCTTTCCCTTGGAAAGAAATCAGTGTTTTAGCCATTCAAAAAACTCAGTGTTCGACATTTTCATGTCAAATAAAGGTGCTTCAAAATTTTGAAATGTCAATATTTTGATACAGACCTTTGTCCTATGAAGCACATGTGAAGTGACTTCAACATGAGTAAGTACTGTAATGCTGATTTTCAAATTTTAACTTACTTATTTTGAAGGTGTCATACCCCCCCCCCCCATACACACACAGATAGAGCTGGTGATGGTACCAGAAATGATGAGGGAATGCTAGCATGTGAGCTTGATGCTCAGATATTAGTTTCTAAAGTGAAGGATAGCTACAAATATTTCTCTAGCTATATTAGAAATCCAAGAAATAACACTCAGTATTGCTGTGTACTTTTCATTAATAGGACCCAAATCACATAAGAAATATACTAGACCGCTTGTTCTCTGCAAACAACACCAATAAAACTTATTCCAGTGCCTCTCATCTCAGAACCTTTATACCACCTTGCATCATAAAAAAAAACATGTTATTAAATACCAAAAACATTTCCTACATGGTTCCTGACAACATACGTGGTGGTCTATTAAACAGACACTTGCTGAACCTTTCCTTAAACTATTTAACCTAAACTTTGCCAAAGGCTATGTTATAAACCCCTAGTGCACTGCTATAGTAATGTCCCTCCACAAGGGAGGCCCTATCAAGGTCCCAAAAATTACAGACAATTTAGCCTTAAGAATTTGGTCTGCAAACTATGGAGTATATCATAACCAAGCTCACTAATTACAATACAAAAGGATCTCATTTGAATTGACTTCAACAATTTGACCTTTCTCAAATAGAGATAACTGATTGTTAAACCTTACTGCTTTCTATGAGAGAGAGTGTTACACGAGATGTCAATAGTGGTCATGCTGTTTATACAGCTTATTCTCATCTGACCAAAACATTCAATACCATTTACCATAACTCATGCCAAAATTGTAAGAATGCCAACATCCTTAAACATAGATCCTGACAAGGTAAGATGAACAACCAGTTGAATGAAAGACAGGAACCACATAATTTGTGTGGCAGGTGGTTCTTCAAACAGTTCTAAGGTAACATGTGGTGTCCTCCGGGGAGTCTATAAGGGTCCCCTTTTTTGGCATCTAGCTCTCTCATCTCAGGTATGATATCCAGCCCTGCAAAGTGGGTATAATTTTCAATATCCACTCATATGTTTACACTCTTCCAAAGGCGCTTACCCTAGTTAATACCAGGGGTACAGGAAATAGGCTTAAACTGAATGCTACAAAGTGTAGCATTATTTCTTTGGAAAAACATAAATTATCCACAAGATACAGTATAGAAAGTGCTCCTTTCTAACAGGGGTGTAGGCAGGATTTTCAGATTTGTACTCACATCTCCCAGACTGCTGCCCCCAAAAAGCCACACCCACATCAACACATTGCTGTTCGTGCACTTCTTTAAACTGCTGACCAAGCCACATCCTTTTCACAATGATGCTTACTAAATAAATCATTGACAACTAAATGCCAGGATGGTAATTATTTGCATGATGAAGCATCTTGAGTATTTCATTCCAAACGTGCATCTTCATGGCTCAAAAAACAAAATACCTTCACATTCAAATTCTTGCAGACTTTATTCCAGTGGAGCTGTACCCCAATCTTTCTCTCTCTCTCTCTCTCTCTCTCACACGCACGCACACACACATATACAGACACACACACACACACACACACACACACACACACACACACACACACACACACACACACACACACACACACACACACACACACACACACACACACACACAAACGCCATACCACATATGTATACCAGTTAAATTGAAATACCAAGGAATTACTCAATAGTCCCAAGTGCCAGTAAGTATCACAGAGCTCCACAAGGCAACTCTGAACTTCCACAAGCACACAGAATGTTCTCCTACTTTTCAGCATACTCATCTACTAAGACAATTCAGTATCACTGCATAATACTTACCAAATTTGTCATATAAACCTTGTTAATCATAATTACCAATGACAGAAATGCTCAGTGTTGTATGTTATTTAATATAGCAGCAGCAGCTGAGCAAAACTAGTTATTTTACTTCATTACAAATGGTAAACATAAATATACAGTATAACCTTGAATTTGTCTCAAGTGGATTTTTGTACATTGGACATTTTGTTATTTTGGCATTGCTTAAAAAAGGCACTATGGGAGAGGCAAGTGCCTTTGCCAGTATCCGAAAGCCTGTTAGAGACAAGTGAAGACTATATCTGGAAAAGCAACATGGTCTGTCAACCATGTCTTCACAGACTGATAGATACTGGAGCCCCTTGGACTGACACCAGAAGCTAAGCCAATTGTTAAAGTTGAACATTTTTTGTTTGTCTTGGAAAAGTTAAACTGCTGCTTAAGGGCTAGGATTGTACTTGCCTGTGACACATAATCTGACATCTTAATCATGGCTCTTATCATATAGTCCAGTAAAGTACAGCTCAAGTCATTCACCCCCTCATGGACTATGATGGAGTCATACCGGTACTTGTGGTTGAGTGTTCCAGTGACTTGATGGATGCTGGCACCTGAAATGCAGCTAAGCATAATCCACTCCTTATCCAGCTTGGAGAGGGGAACATATGTATGTCCCACAATGGAGTCACCTATGATCACTATATTAGATTTTGTGGCTTGACGTCTTATGGGCTTATTTGATGAGGCACTGGTGTGTGTGTTGTTAATGTGTTGTGGTTGTTTCTTGCATTGTTATGTGTGTGACTAGTTTACATTTGGGAGGCCTCTGATCTTTTCATAAGTTACTAGTGAGTACCTCTGTACATGTGAGTTTGTACATCATGTCTTTATTTAGAGTGGGATGTGTGTGTGTGTGTGTGTGTGTGTGTGTGTGTGTGTGTGTGTGTGTGTGTGTGTGTGTGTGTGTGTGTGTGTGCTGATAACCTGACAGCATTCAATTTGTCCTTATGTGAGAGTCTTGGCTCCAACTTCATAGTATAACTACATCTCACATAAACTATTTGCTTGCTTCAGGAGTAGGTGGTTGCCAGTATCCATAAGACAATTGCTACATTGCCTCAGGATGCCCATGTCTATCATGATGGCCAGAGAGGTGACAGGAAACTGCCCATCCATGATAGAAATCACTTTCTGTATGTTTTATTAGGGAAGGGAATGGATTAATTTGACAGGACTGTGGTGGCAGTGCTGAGACTACAAGAGCGACCTATACTTTGTGTAGTCTAAGGTTAAACAAAAAGGCAGTGCTGCTCAGTGGGCAACTGAGTTGCTGCTAGAGAAGCAGAGAAGCTTGGAAGGTTTTCACTGACAACCATTTAGGGAAAAAAACGAGCTTCTAGGCTTTTGCATCTGTACAGGGCACTGTTTTCCACCACTCAGCAAAGAGTAGCACAGTATAAGCAAACGCAAATAAGTTATAAGCTAACTACCAATCTGGAAAGTATACAATAAGCCTTTCACCAGCAATCCCCAACTCAGATAGGTTATATCAGCACAAGTCTGCCACAAGAGTGCAGAAAATCACCTTCTTAATGTAAAATAGCTGGTTTGGAGCCCAAGTGTAACAAGAGCCATACAAACTACCTTTAGCAGCCCCTGCAACTAACAAATACGGTGTAATATAGTGCAAAGCAGCAGCAGACAGTACAGTTTTTTGAAACTGCTGAAGTACAAACAAAGTATATACGAGAAGTTCAAAAAATGCTTAGAAACCTTTTGTCTGTTTCTCAGTTCAGATAGACCAGATAAACATCGACTGCCACTAGATGAATAATTCCAATCCTCCTAATGTAAAAGCACAGTGAAGGAGTGTCTGGAGTGAAATGCTACCACAAACAAATTTAAAAGATATGGATAAAGAAGTGTACATTAAATAGCTCGTAAAAGGATGATTAAGTATTTCACTTTGTATAAATAAACCAAGAGTATCTCAATTGTAGAGAACTTATAAAGACACTAAAAACAAGATAAGCTGATTAATAAGCCCTTCAGAAAATAAAACTACATGCAGAAATCTCAAGTGTTTCCCCAACCTAAACAGGCCAGAGGTTGTCTCCCAGTGTACTAGATGTAAAATCCACTGACTTTGGTATAAAAAGAAGTGCTTGCTAGAGTGTAGAAATGCACTACTTTACTCAACAGCTAGCTAGATAATGAAATTAGATTATGTAAATCAGTACAACAGACAATAAGAAGCAAAATGCACTTTTTAATATAAGCACAAGGAAAGGCAAATAAATAAATCAAGATATCAGCAGCAATGTAGGAAGAAAGGAGCTTATTAAGCCCAATTTACAGTAGAGGTGGGAAGCTTAAAATCACCAGGTTTAAAATGCAGATCAAGAAATGGGAGGGTGGGTGAGAAAACCTAGCAGGGAATCACCAGGAGTGTTTTAGTTTATGCAAGCTTGAAGTAATTCAGACAAAGACAAAGTCTCAGAATTTTCACAAAATTTCTTTACTTTGTTAGCGCTTTCATGCAGACACTCGAGCACTTTCCAGCTGATCCAGAAAACAATGACAAGATCTTTTTGATCTTTGATCAAAAGTTCTTTGTCTGAAAATCAATTTTATAAAATAAAAAAGAAATAATTTGAAAACGCTCGTTGGACTGCAGTTGGTACTGTTACTTTTCGTTTTATTAGTTTATCTTTGCTTGTTTGGTGTTTAAATGCTCAGAATTTCACTGTGTGTTTAGGTATCACTCAAGAGACAATTTAACCAATGAAAAAAATGTGAAGCCTAGATAATGTAAGTGTCTATCCTTCACATAGAACAAAAATAACAGGCTAAGCAGGTTTCTTAAAACAGCAAATAATTTAACTTGAGACATTGACCGAATAAAAGAATGTGAATTAATATACATTTTCTGAACTAAAAGAAGTCTGTAACTCTAATTACTATTATTATTTATTAAGTGCAAGTCACCACCTTGTCACCAGTTTTACAAGGGCCAGAGAGACCTAGAAAATGGGTCAAAATCATGGACAGTCAAGAAGTATGCTGTATGTTTTTTATGCAGCAAGCACTGATAAATTCAATATGTGCAAAGATTTTTTATTTCCTTAGGAATGTCCAGACCTCTAATATCTCTAACTTCGATCATCACTTACTCTCCCAATATTTCATGTTGTCACTTTGAAGAAATTTGTACTAACTATTCACAAACTGTTAGAAAAGTTACAAATATTTTCTGCAGAAAACTCAATTCTTTATCTAGCATTTCTAAAAATGGTTGCTCACTAAGAAACTTTGTTTCATCTTTAACCTCTCATTTTCTACAGCTATAGGGGATCTGCAAGCTGAGCATGGTATTATCTTTCACCTTCCTAAAACCACCCCACTTTTTGTACGAGTACTTTTCCCCCGTTTTGACCTTTTGTCCATTCACTAAAATATTTAGTATATTGTCATGTCTTACATTATGTTGGTAAATCCAACATGTTTAAACATGCATGCTCTTACATAAACAACACACACTTTGAACAGTGCTTAAGAATGTACTACCAACAGCTCATTTAAATTTCCCTCCAAATTCCAACAGACAGAAGCAAAACCAGGCAAACAACCACAAATGACAATGTGGGAAAGGGCAAGCAAGCAACTGTGCAGCCACAAACATGGAAATGAAGTTGCTAGGCCGCAAACATGGAAGTCTCATTCTTTTCTTTTCTAAATAGAGGGTAAAGCTGCTTAGCCATGAAAGTGGAAAATTAATTTATTTTTTCCATACAGCAAGGCAGGAGGCAGACAGTCATCATGATGCAAATGTTGGGGGTGTTCGTCCCCCTTTCCCTACAGTTCCATTGGTGTTGGTGTAAAGTCTAACAACTAAACTTTTTTCTTTTCTTTCTTTCTTTTTTTTTTCTTTTGAGAAAGTTGGAGGGCTGCTGCAGCCCAGGAGTCCAATACCATGAGCCGCCA
This sequence comes from Protopterus annectens, assembly GCF_019279795.1. Taxonomy (NCBI): domain Eukaryota; kingdom Metazoa; phylum Chordata; order Ceratodontiformes; family Protopteridae; genus Protopterus; species Protopterus annectens. The sequence continues at coordinate 439,202,416 of NC_056725.1, forward strand.
CTGCCTGTCTTATTTTATTTCTTACATTTTCGTTTTCCTGTCTTATCTTAATGCCTGCCTGATTCTACCTCCTACTACAGATAAACTGTACAGAAATGCATACACTGTGTATGCCTCCCAAAGTCCTTTTTTGCTAAACTAAACAGAAAGTTAGTAGAGGACCAGGATACTCAATTCAACAGTTTCCTTTCCTTTGATCATCAAATGATAATTGTAGTCAGGAAATTCTTCTACTTACCACAACTAATAACCAAAGGTATTTCCTCCATATGCAAAGAGCTTATCATTCATCTTTATTGACCGCTGAGCAGATTCATTACTGAGTACATTATTCAATTTAGTATGTATCTCACTTGAAATATCAACAAACTTGAAAAACCCAGAAGTTCCTAACAAAAAAAAATCTCTGGTCTAATGAAACTTAAGAACCTTAGTTATCGGGAAAGGATGGAAGCCCTGGCTGTCTGTTTTGTGTCTTACAGACTTCTGAGAGGGATCTGGGCCTTGCTTACCATGTCATCAGAGATCTGATGATCCTTGGCTTTCTGTATCTCAATAAGTCAAAATACACAGCTATTACTAGAACTAGAGATTTAAACCTCCATCAGCAGATAAACAGAACACAATAGTAAAACTCATCACCTAGTACCTTTTTTCAGGAATACACTTCCTGTGCAGATTAATCTGTGGCATCATCAGTAATATTTGTATCATTCACATGATTATATTGAGAATGCCTAGCTACACTTGTGTGGCAGGTATATCGAAGTACTCTACCACTGTAATGTATACTGTGGGACTGATCAAAAATTATAACATGCATACAGGTTAAAGTGAGGTTAACTCATTAATTGCTTTATGTCTATAAAGGAAATGATAGTGTCATTGGTTATGTCAGTGCACACACCTGTGGAAATATGGAGAAGAATCACAGACACCTGTGCCAATAATAGTAATTAAGTTATGAAAAAAGTAATTTTTTCAGCAAACTGCATGGTGTGAATTTTAATAAGTTTGTGACAGTGCATGCATGCTGTGTATGTATGTATGTATGTAGCAAATACAGAAGGACATGACACATAAACAACAGATGTATCACCTTGACCAGGATATAAACAAAGTAATGATCTGATATACTGTACATATTAACAGTTGTCTAACTTTAGCAGACATGGCAAACATGCATGCAAAATAAGATATATGCGAACATACCCATAAATCAAGGTACAAATCAAATGTAATCAGTCCCCTCACAAATGGGTTGTGTGTCTCTGAATGCCATGATGTATATCAATATGTATAGGATGTATTTATGTGTATAACACACAGATGTATAAGTAGCCCAGACAAGACTTGGGCAAAATAAAATTACATGCCAGCATTTTGCTGCTAATACATCAGCTACTGGGCACATTTAACAAATGTCAGGTTAGAATTATTTATGTACGGTGCATTTGTGTTTCTATAATCAGTGATATGATGTGTGCCCTTCCTGGTGCAAGTGGCACACTATACATGCTGACTTAAATTAGTGTATAAAAGTACAGATGTGAATGCAGTATATTGTACCTGATATTTAGGCCTCAAGTGAGCCTTGCTGAAAACATCAGTAAGACCTGTATGGCTCTGCAGTAACATACATCACATCCAAGTGAAACATTAATATGCATTACTAAGTGACCTTTTGAAGAATTATATTGCACATACACCAACTGTACAATGGCCTGTGACAAATATTGTTATCATTCACCCGTAGGTCAATGAATCCATTGCACATAAGATGGCAAAGACAACCTTACAGATGCTAATTCTATATAAGTTTGACAAAAAAGAATACATGACAAGAACTGACATTGATTACTTTGTGTTTTCTGCTAAACAGCACTCATCTACTGTATCATTATAATGGGCGTGCTCATATGTAAGTACAGGAAAGATGACAATAACATCAACTACACAACACAAAAATGCAAGGAATTATCATACACAGGAACTGGTCTGTCTAGGTTGAGAAAACTCTTGAGATTTCTGCATATAATTTTATTGGCTGGAGAGCTTACTAATCAGCTTATCTTGTTTTTAGTGCCTTTATAAATTCTGTACAGTTGTGTGGCTCTTGGCTCATTTATATAAAGTGAAGTACTTTTATTGAATAATCACACTTTTATTCGTTATTTAAGGCACACTGCTGTATCCATATCTTTATGTTTGTTTGTGGTAGCACTTCACTGTGGGCACTCTTTTACTGTGCTTTTACATTAGGCGGACTGGAATTATTCATCTAGTGGATGTAGCTGTTTACCTGGTCTTTCTGAGCTGGAAATCCAGAAAAGGGGTCTAAGTATTTTTCTTTACACGTCTCTTATATACTGTGACAGTACTTCAGCAGTTTAAAAACAACAACAAAAAACTGTACTGTTTGCTGCTGCTTTGCACTGTATTTTACTACTGCATTTGTTGCACTTTGACTGTATTTCATACCAGCTGCTGCTTTTACTAAATTTAAGAAAAAAATCTGTTTTTGCTGTTTTATTCTGTTGTTATTATTAATTCAACTGTGTTGCTTTTTACACTGTTGCTTATTTAATTTACAAAAAAAAAAAAATCCTACTTTTTTCTTTTGTTCCATTGAACTTCTGTTGGCTGTAGTATAGAGTGGATTCAGAGCAGCTGAATTCAGTTTTGTTTGTAGATTAAGCACTAAAAATCAGGACATCTTTTTTGGAGAAGCTCCCTGTACCCTCATGGCAAGAGTGTACTGTAGGACTATCTAATTGAAGGCTACTGGTTTAGGGCTCAGCTTGAGCTTTTTCATTGATTTTTTTGTATTAGGTGCTTTGCTCTTACTTGCACATAGGGCACCATCGCGAACCACCACACAGATGGGGTAACTCATGACGATTATAAACGCAAAAGCACCAGTAGAAGTATTTTCTCTTAGAAGTGGCTGCTGTCTAGAAGAGAGCTCTTGAATAGCTCTCAGCTGTTCAGTGAACCAACCAGCAGAGATAGATTAGTCACTCTAAAATTGCTCCCTGGCTGATATCCCCATCTTTTTCTTCATATCTCCTGAAATACCAGGTTCAAGCCCTGCATTATGGACTGTCAGTTTCCCTCTGTTTCTCCTGCCAGCCTGGTGGACATGTTTTTTTTTTGAAGCAGTGTAGCAACTGCCTCATGTACACTGACAACCCCTTACTCCTAAATTACACAAGTGCAATTTGCGAGAGATGCTCCTACACTAAGAATCTGGAATCACTGCTCTCTCACACCCAGAACAGCAAGACTAAATAGTTTGCCAGCTCACATACCACAACTACTATTTGTAATATGCAACCGACACATAAACCTTCATATGTAGAGGCACTCTCCAGAAACCAGCCTGAACACAAACATGCTGCACCTAACACAACACACAAAGCACCCAATACACATAAAAACACTAACACCTGTGTCTCACCAGATAAGCTCTTAAAGCAATGCACAAATATTATTTATTTATTTATTTATTTTACATTTGTTTACTGGGAAAGTCTGACTGGATATATGTCCATTTTCAGCAGATGCCTGGGGAGAAAATCTCCAAAAAGCAGAATATAAATACATTAGGAACAATAGAAACATTTAGAGATAAGTATAATATGCAGTTTTAAGTAGGGTGACAAGCATGGATAAAACATAGTATATTCCAAATGTTTTAGTTATAGGTGACTCTACGGTGAGATATACAGATGACGCACTCACCAGGTTGAACAAGGAGATAGTTATGGTTAGCTGTCTGTCTGGTGCAAGGATTCACCAGATCACACATGCACTTAAGTCTCTCAACAGCAAGTACTGTTATGACTCCATCATAGTTCATGTTGGTGTCTGCAACTTGAGATCTACCTCGCTAGACTATATAAAGACAGACATGACTGAGCTCTCTGAATATATGTCACAGGTGGGTATCCCCCTAGCTTTGAGCAGCATTTTACCCTTGCCTAGAATGATACCTCAATATAAGCAGAAAACAACTGACTTCAATAATTACCTTAGTTTCTAGTATCATTTTAAGGGGATCTAGTTCCTGTCAGTTTGGGATGATATGGTGGATAGGCCACACTGCTTTGCCAGAGATGGTCTTCACCTGGCAACTCTAGGCTTCCGGCTGCTGGCTAAGGCACTTGCCTCTCCATAATGCCTTTTATAGGCAATGTCACTGCAACAGCAAATTTCCCGATGTGAAAATATCAAACACAAAGAAACTGAGAGTCATGCTGTTAAATGCTAGGAGTTTAAATCAGAAACTGCACTCTCTGGAAACACTCCTCTGCCTAGAAGATGTTGACGTCTGTGCAGTCACAGAAAACTGGCTCAAGGCTACAGAAAGTACCCCGGCCTTACAATTCCTTCCACACTTTCAGACCGCAAATCGAAGGTGTGAGAACCAAAGGAGGTGGAGTATCTATCTTCATTATAATGAATTACACCACTTGAATGGTTAGACAAGAAAACTCTATGGATCTACTCCAAGTCCAAATTATTGTGGGTAAGACCCCCCCTTCAGGTCATTGTCAGTTACAGCTCCCCTTCCATGAACAAAGATGCCCACACAGCTTATTTAGACCTACTTGGGACAATTAAGGTGCAATCTAACACCATAGTCATGGATGACTTCAATTATGCTTCCATTAATTGGGAAACTTATATGAGCCCAAACTCACTCACACAAAAGTTCTTCAACTTTGTTAACTTAAATGCCCTGGAACAAATAATGCACCACCCCACAAGGAGCTCCAATATTCTAGACCTGGTCCTCACCAGTATGAGTGACTAATGCAATGCCTCAAGTGTAGGGCCTGCACAGGTTAAGTCTGACCAGATATCAGTCATTTTTTGAAGTACCAATAGCACCAGAACTCCCCAAAGCAGAAGTCAGGCTAAAAAACTTTACCAAAGCTAACTATACTCTCCCAAAGGAAGGTATAATCTACTTTTAAGCTCCAGTTTCCATAGATGGCATTGACGGCAATACTAAGGTATACACTGATGCCTTGTATAAAAATCTACACAAATGCTGGATAGGATTAAAGCAAGATCCTCAAGAGAAAAAAACATCCTGGTGGACATATAGCATTAATAAATTATACAATAAGCGAAAGAAGCTACTGTCTAAAAATACAAGAGAGATCCCAGAACTGGAAGAGTACCCTCCTCAGACTAAGCAAGCAAATAAGACAACTCATAAAATCTTCAAAGAGCAACTATGAGAAAAAGTTTGCAACCATACCCAAGGTTAACCATAAGGCTTTCTTCAGCTACATCTGCAACCTAAAATGTAGGACTCAGATGTGTGCTGAAGTAATTGTGGGTGGCATCACACACACTGACCCTATGGAAATTGCAAACCTGCTAGCAGACAGGTTTGGTGAAAATTTTGCGCACCCCCCATCCTCCCAAGCATACCACAAACCATGTCTTCATCATCTCCTACTCCCTGCATCTCCAAAGACCAGGTCATCAATTCTTTCTCCAAGGCTAAGAATACAGCCTCCATGGGACCAGATGCCATTCTGAGCTGCATTCTTAGAGCTAGCTTCTCCATTAGGCACTCTATTCAACCACAACCTGAGTACTGGCTTTGTCCCCACTGAATGGAAAACAGCAACTGTTATCACCCTCCACAAGGGTGGCTCAGCAACAGACCCAGGTAACTGTAGACCCCATAAGTTTAACCAGCCTCATCTGTAAGACAATGGAACAAATCATCATGGACCTTATAAATAAGGATATAGGTGACTTTCAAAACCTTGATCCATCCCAGTTTGGTTTTGTCAAGGGCAAGTCATGCCTGATAAAATTGGTAGACTTCTTCGAGAATGTGACTAGAGCCATAGATGAGGGCAAAGTCATGCACAAAGCTTATCTTGACTTTGTCAAGGCCTTCAACACTATTCCACATTCAGGCTTCATTGACAAAGTAACCCAGTTGAATATCAACCCCTATGTTGTTAGGTGGGTTGTAAACTGGCTCACAGATCAGCAACACTCAGTCAAAGTGGGAGACTTTACCTCTACCAGCCAACCTGTCACCAGTGGGGTCCCACAAGGTTCAGTGTTGGGTCCTCTTTTATTTGGCATATACTTCTCAGATGTGCAGGACAAAATGGAGAAGCTGTCGCAGTGGACGGTGCAGTGGTGCAGCGGTAGCATTGTCGCCTCACAGCAAAAGGTTTTCCGGTTCGATTCCCGGCTGGGGTGCCTTTTGTGTGGAGTCTGCATGTTCTCCCTGCGTTCGTGTAGGTTTCCTCTGGGTGCTTCGGTTTCCTCCCACGTTGCAAAGACATGCGTCTGGAGCATTTCTCCCTGGGTCTCCACTGAAAATTGACTTTGTTCCAAGTCAGACTTTCCCAGTTAACAAATGTTAAGTAAAATAAAATAAAATGTCAGTATTCTTCAAAAGGAGCTTATGCAGACCAATGATTAGTGCCAAAGCCATGGTCTTAAATGAAATGTTAAAAAATGCATTATCATTCCCTTCGGTTAAAACAATGTCCCTGATGATTATAAAATAAACAATAATACCCTAAGTACCAATTCAGTAGTGAGACACCTGGGAACAAAAGTTGACCGTAACCTCAACTTTGACCACCATGTGTCTGCTGTGTGAGGAAGGCATTTTATATCACTCACCTGATTAGCAAAGGCATTCCCTCAAGAGCAAAAGAGGTTATAAATCCCCTGTACTCATCCCTCATCAGGCCTATTATTGAATATAATGCTCTCTTTGGTATATACCATACCAGACACCTGCAGCAACTTAAGTGACCTCAGAAATTTCTAACTAAGAAAATTCAGGGTCTCCAGCACATGTCTTATATGGAAAGAATGAAGTTGCTGCCACTGTACTCAGAAGCGTAGACTAATTAGAGGAGACTAAGTGTCTGGCTTACATGGCTATCTCTGACCCAAATCTAATGGAAATGCTGCACATCTGTAAATCAAATGAGGCTAGAATCACCCATTCCAGGGACTTCAATCTAGCCTGCAAGACAAATAGGACATGCTGGAGAGACAGATACCTCTCTCAGAGGTTGCTACTTCTCTGGAATAGGATTCAAAACCATATCAAGCAGAGCACCTCCATGACCCTGTTTAAGTGCAACCTGGGCAACTAGATGGAAAATCATAAATTTCTGCTGGGTATTGTCCCAGTTTCTCTCCTGGACATAGGAAGTCCTTGCTAGAAAAACCTTGAGCATAAATAATACATCTCATCTAGTATTATATTGGGATTTAAAGGCCAGGCTTGCAAAGACCCTCGGGTGAATAGCCTAATCACATCCTATGAACCTACATATAAACCCTCATTTCTCATAAAGTCCTAGAGTGTGAACAAAGGAGTTAAGGAGAACAGACATATAAACATTTTTAATTCTAATAATATTCAGAACAGATGTTTGTTATGTTAATGTTACATGTGTCATGATTTACACATTTGTCCTAATAATTGCAGTAAAGTACTCATTATATGGACTATACAGGTACATACTTTGACTGCCTTCATATCTGGTGACTGCCCATTTATTTCAGGCAAGTTGCACTGCTTCTTATGCAGCTGTATGTGTTTGTATGGCATCAATGAGTAACGCACTCACTACATGATATAAGATGTATAGGTACCATCATCTATAGACTTCAGAAAATGCATGGAAATGCAACTAAATTTATCATATCACCTTATATGTGTATAGCAGCATTTTTTTCAAATATGCAAAGTGTACTTTATTTCTTAACACATACAACCTTGATTGTAAAAAAATGTCTTGCAGTTATTTCAGGGAAGGAATGAGCATTTTGGAACTGATTTTGAAACACATGAGGGAATAAGCATGTTAATTATGTTGGAATCACTGACTACAGAAACACTATGAAGCACGGAACTTTGTGTGCAGCATGCTTCATGACAAAATGCAATATCCCATACGGTGCACATTCAGCTCTGTAGCCTGTTCAGCATCTGATAATAACAGGCTCCTCATAGTGTTACCAGTCTGCCTTTCCATAGTGCAGTGAGGTTAAGCATAGCCACATGAGGAGCAGCAGACTATAGTAGCCAAAGGCAAGCACTTATCAGTTTTTGGTACAAGACATGAATTGCCATTTACTGTTATTATTGCTATGCAGTACCAGGTATCACATAAATACTGAGGACTAACAATGATGATACAGAAGGGGGGATTGGGATACAGGGATAGGGACATAGAAAGAGTTTTGTGTATGGGACATTTCTGGCCATCTTTGTTGTATGTTACTAGTTTGTTATCATAACTATTCTGTCATGATCTGCACAATATTTTTTTCCAATAGGGATTAAACAGATTAAGACAGAAACAGGAATTTAGGTGTGTTAATAAAATAAGTAGCCAACAGTTGCACACAAATAGTTATATAAAACCCATTCAGTAAGATTTTGACATACTTCTAGATTTGAACCTTGACACTATGCACAAAGCAGTCAACAGACCTGAGAATTACCTCAGCAGACAACATAGGAACTTGTACTTCACACACTTAAAATCAGACAACTGAAGCAAAGGAAAATGCATGCATTAGCCTTCATCACAGTAATGACAATTATAAAATTCCATAACTGTACATTACGTCTAGCAGCCGAGTAAAGATGCAAGAGTAAAACATAAAGAGACAGAAGAGGAGAACAGAGACAGTGGAGAGATGGAGACAAGGAAAGAGAGAGAGAGACATACAACGATTTTTGTTTCTGGGGCATTTCTTACCATCTTTGTAGTATATCACTCTTAGATTTTCCTCACAATAAATCTATCATGATCTGAACAATCAAGTGTTTCTAATAGTAAGCAAGCAGGGATAGAAAAGTATATACATGATTTAGACTTAAGCATAATGGTGGGTTAATAACATATGTAGCCAACAGTTTCACACATAATAATGATAGAAACAGACATTAAATAATACTTTGACATAGTTCTGGATTGAACCTTTGACACTAAGCAAAAAATAGTTGAAAGACATGAATTATCTCAGTACACCAAATAGGAACACTTAGATTACATCATTAAAATCACTTTCTTGAAGTGACAGTGCCAAAAAACTGAAGCAAGGGAGAATGTAGATATCAGGCTGCATTACAATAATGACAATAGTAACATCCCATAAAGTGTACATTACATCCAACAGCCTAATAAATGTCTCACCACAGTACTTTTCATCTGTATTTCTAAAGTACAGCAAGGTTAAGCACTTTTGTGTGAAGATAACTGGACATGTGTGGGTGATGGGATAGGACTTGAAACATCACTTAACCATCACTCAGTATAGGTGCACTATGCCAGGCTTCATGCAAACACTAAGGACAACAACTGAAGATCTTTTTATGGGCCATTCTGGCCATATGTATTGTGTGTGATTCAGTAAGTCTGCTTTTTGAGCAGTGTCAAGCAGCAGGTAGGCTGCGTGGGATCGAAGAATGTGTAGAATGGTGGTGGGAGAATACCGTAGCTATCCACTTCCTTACAACATGAATGTAGACTTGTCAATAGATTTGGAAGAATTTGGAAAGTCACCACATTGAGCTGGGTGACAACAACAAAATAATGTTGTATGGCCAAATGGACCACATCAAGTATGTTAAGCAGACACATAAAGAAAGTGAAGAGCTATGTATGGGGCATAATTTTTTTGTTGGACGGGTGCTCACTTTTTTTTTTTGTTTGTTTTGTTTTTCGACAGACAGGACCCTTGTTGATGGTGCTTAGGAAAATGAGGGTCAGATAAGTAGAGATGTTAGGTAGGAGGTGCATACCTAACCTACTCTGCAAATGCAGACATAGAGAACAAACTAAACAGATAGGGATAGTGATGGACACAAAACATTAGGGGACACAATGATTGATGATAGGTAGGGGACATCGGAGGGTCATCTGTGTCCAGCATGAGCACAGTGAGAATCTAGTCCTCACCCTCAGAGCTGTCATCACTGTCTCTTTTCTCAATTCCCTGGGTCAGTGCTGGATATGGCACTGATTTTGCAATTTGATACAGAACTTTTCCAACTCTGTCAATATGGGCATGAAAGCCCCTCTCCATATTGTCCCCCTACAGCTCTGTCAGCTACTGACTGGTGACAAAATCTCTACCTCTAGTACAACTCCTGGTGGATACCACTGCAACAGCAGTTGAGGCAGAGCTACTTGATATAGCTGGTGCAAGTAGTGCAGAAATTCTTGCGGCAACATTGACAGGTTGCAACCCAGATGTGCTGGGGGTCTGTGTTGTCTGTAGTGGTGGTAGTGCAGCCACCTGTGGAGGTATGGAGGGCTGAACACCAGTGGTCAATCTAGCTTCCTGTTCTGATGGGATGGACATGCACTTTAGAGATGCCTGTTATTTTAACTACTAATGTAAATGAAGCTCTGTGTAAAAGGCTATCTTTGTGGTTATCAATACATTTAATATGTTATAAGTCATAATAATTATAAAGACATATTATGCACTTCATTCCAATGCAAGTGCATTTTGCATTAATTACATCATTGTTATGCTTAGGATAATTTATATGCATAATATTTGACTTATGTAACAATCATTAATGGCAGTTGTGTTGCCAAATTCATGTTTTTAATTGCCATTTCTATTTACAAAAGAAAAGAACATTGTATAATAATACTTCATCTGCCCCCACCTGTTAACAATTATCCGTAAACTTGATTTGAACCCTGTATTACCTGTGCTCTTTCACCAATCTCATAGCAATACCACCTTGCACCACAGTGATAGGTAGCTGACAATTACATTTTCTTCACTCAGTACTGTTGAGAGTGCTGATGGTAAACTAACAGCACCAGTCTCATTTGTGCTACTGAAACCAGCCCAAATAAAATTTTTGATTTTTTACCTTCATACATGAATTATTGTTGTTCACTGCCAAGTATATATATATATATATATATATATATATATATATATATATATATATATATATATATATATATATATATATATGTGTGTGTGTGTGTGTGTGTGTGTGTGTGTGTGTGTGTGTGTATATTTATTTTATTTATTTTTATTTTATTTTACATTTGTTGACCGGGATAGTCCAACTGGATATATGCCCATTTTCAGCAGAGGCCCAGGGAGAAAAGCTCTAAGATAATAATACACATTGAACATTTAGTAAATGCTAGTTTCAAGCAGATTACCATCTGTAATATATGTATATAGGGAATATCATTGACATTAACATGATGCATTCATTATTTTACATCTGTTTGCCACATCATAACTTATATTTCTCTTCCACATCATCACGCCTTCATGTAATGCCAGTTATTGAGATGCGGACACACAGCTGGTGATGTTAGCTTAGTTTTTGACACAGCATATACAAGTAATAATAATATACTTTTAAATAAAATGCATTACTGTCATGATTATTACTCAGGAAATATGAATAAGCGATCTAGCATATATTATACATATTCCCATATTCCTCATCTTACTGATTCTCTGTTATCACACTCTACAGTATGTCATATTTTAGGTCTTGCATATCAAAGGCTGTTATTAATAATAATAGTTGAGTTTCCAGCAACAAAATATTTGTGACAGGAATTCACTATTCACAAGGACTATAGGAAAGATATTGTTGCTTTCTTACTTTGGACACAATAGAAGAGTCTTTGTGGGTTCTGTTCAAGCAGCTTTATTTTATGCAAACACATCACTATAAAAGTTTACTGACTTTAACTTAAGTAACTTATATACAAACTAACAACTGCGATCATGCATGCTCTCACTGTGTCTGCCCTTACAAAATGGCACTAGGGATTGCACGTGTCTGGATTTTATACGTGCATGTACAACCTTGACATGCTTCTTAAAAATGCAGCACACTTCACTTGCATTCTGATTTACATCCTCCCTCTTTGAGAAATAGATCATACAACACTATCCCCTGAATTCAGCAAGCTCTGCACCGAGTGTAGAATAGTGCAAAAGCTGCTGCACGCAATATGACCGACGAGCGAACCAGGAACGAGTGCCTGGGACGTGCACGAATGCTCCTACACTATTCCTGCACAGAGACCACTGCTATATGCTAATTATCCCATTAGCTGGTAAAACCCATGCAAAGGAGGTGAATTAGTGATCCAGGAAGCAGGCAGGCATCTGTGCAGGAATAGTGTAACCTGCAAAAATGTATTCAGTTACTAACCAAATACATTTCTGCAAATTACAAATTGAAGGCATGACAGCTCCAAAGAAAGCATGTATTCAATGTAGTAAGCATGCCGATGGCCAAATATATGACCATTAGCATGAGAAATAGTTGCAAAATTACAAAAAATAACTTTTGTTTTGGCCGATTTCAGACGTTTAAGCATAGGGCAGCAGTGTGCAAATGGGATCAAACCGAAAATAAGTAGGAAATAAGCTTTTAAACCCAAGTCAGCATTTTGCCATGATAGTCAATGACATGCATAAGACAACAATACCAGGGCATAGTGGTTGCTAAGAAGGAAGGCTCAGTGTGAGTATGGTAACTATGAAATAGCATTCTGTTTTATGCAAATGAGGGGATTGATACTGAATCACAGATTTCCTCTGTGTTAGCTTGCACCCATCCGTGTAGGTGTAGCAAAGCTATGGTATAAGTATAAGAGGTAGATGACCTCATAAGGGGGACTGCCATGCATTCTGTAAGCCTATTGGAGCTCTCTGGCCCATGTCTGCCCTTAGCTAAGCACAGCTAAGGAAGGGTGTGTGTCTGAGGCTGCCTAGCAGTGTTAACATTACCCAAACAGGTGTGCTGGCCTTACCAAAAAAAAAAAAAAACAGGAAATAGCAGCTCTGTTCACATCTGAGCACTGGGTATGTGCGCCGCGCCTAGGGTCTTAAATGGGAAGGCAATGGGAAGGGAAAACAGCAGTAGGAAGGCAATCAAGGAGAACTAGCATAGCTGGCAGGTGAAATGTATCAGAATCAGCCAATTACACATGGAACAGCCTAGCCCAGCACACTACTATAAACTATGCAAACACCTTCCAGTCTGTTTTTCCCACAAACTCTACACCACCGGTGTACACAGATGGGGAAATTTTACCTGACAAAACTAACAAAATGTTAGGGGTTGCTGTTGCTCATACATCAATATGTGCAAGAGTCTGAGGGTGGTGAGGATGTGAATGCTGACAACCAACCCACAGTGAGGAGAAGGAGAAGAGTGTACAGACCCAGGGTAACCTACCAGGGGCTACATGAGCTGGAGATAGTGGAGTGCTATAGGGTGGACAGGGACATTCTACAGCAAATTGTTGAGCTGTGCTGGCCATGCCTCACACACAGAACCAACAGAGGGGAACCCATCCCAGTGGATACCAAGGTATGTGTAGGCTTAAGAATACTAGCCACAGGTACCTTCCAAAGGCCAACTGGGGATATCATGGGGATCTCACAGGCATCAGCATCCAGGGTACTCCACCAGTTCCTGGATGCCATGTCAGCACATGCAGGTGAGCATATATATTTCTTCAACAACCATTAGGCATTGACCAGCAATATGCGTCTCTTCCACCAAATAGCAGAATACCCTGAGGTAGTGGGTGCTATAGACTGCATGCACATACACATCAAAGCACCACCCGGTGAGCAGGGTAGGGTCTACATAAACAGCAAGGGCTTCCCCTCCATCAACTGCCAGGTCATGTGCGATGCCCAGGGCATTATCTTGAATGTGTGTGCTGGCAGCCCTGGAAGCTATCACGACTCCCACATCTGGCATATGAAACAGCTGTACCAGTCATTTGCCAGTGGGGACATCCCATATGGCCACATAGTGGGGATGCTGGTTACGCACTGGAGCCGTGGCTGATAACACCCATCAAAAATGCACACACACCCAAACAAGAACTCCATAATGAGGCACATGCACAAACCACAATCATAATAGCACGTGTGTTTGGGTTGCTCAAGTCATGGTTCCGCTGCCTGGATATATCCGGTGGAGCCTTGCAGTACTCTCCAGCTACATGTACACAAATGTTCATAGTATGTGCCATGCTACACAATATGATCCTGCAGAAACAGCTGCAGCAGGAACAGCATGGGGCAAGGCCACACAGCCCCCACCATTACCAAGGCCATCACAGGCACAGAGGGACTCAGAGGAGGAACAACCTGAGCCTGCCCATGTAGGCAGAAGGAAGTGTGCCCAGTATGCCCAGTCTTTGGCCAAGAGGCAACGCATAGCACATACACTTACATGGTAGGGACCCAGGGAATGACAACTCTCTCTGACTCGGACATACAGTAAAAGGGATGCCAAACATGACACTACCTATGCTTTACCATGTATAGGGAGTGTACTATGTGCATCCGACATAGTCAGCCCTCCAGCACCATCTTCAGTACTGGCACAGCCACAAGGTAAGTTACTCTTCCTATCAATTTCTGAATGGAGTAGTATGTTCTGATAGTTGTATCTATGGTATGGATGTGAGCATGCAAGGGAATTGGGTGGCTGAATGAGATGGTACCAGATAGTGGACACCTATATGGGCAGCATGAAATCCCTAACAAATACTGGTGTCAACAAAGTAGGCAGTACTAGACAAGGTGACAAATCCCACTGCAGTACATGTGGTGGCCCAAATGTGTGTCCATAGGACACACACATGAATGTCAGTGAGGCTCATATACCCAACACCAGCCTCAGCCAGCAGGACAGGTGTAGATGACCATAAAGAAAGGCTGGGCTAAGGCCTCCAATTGATGGCAATGGTGAACAGCCCCTCCAGACCTACACAGACAGACTACAACAGGTCTGGCAGTTGTATGTTAGTTCTGAAGGGTAAGAAGTCTGAAACTGAAATGTAGGTCAATAAAACCTAAGATCTGTACTCTACTGATATGCCTCCAGTCTGCATGATAGGTCAGAATACAAAATGAAATGGAAGCCAACAGAGTACCTGAAATACCAGTACAGTCATAGCAAATGCTTAAAGTCATCAGGTGCCCCCACCCCACACAATCCTATGTAGAAATGCAGTAACATGTATGTGTGGGTTTAATAACAGTGGAGCACAGATTACCTGAGCTGGCCCAATTTACAGGATAGATTGTTGCATGTGTACAATATGCAGGGGTCCATGTGTTAGGTTGTTGTGTGTTCAATATTGTCTGGAAGTGGTCAGCATGTAGGCATAGAGGGTTGTGTTTTGCTGGCCTATGGTCAGTACTGTTGATGACAGGGCCATGTTCCAACAACTGCAGTGCCAACCACAATGCTTCTCAGCAATACCCATGTCAGCAGTCATCCATACTCACTGTCCAGATGTCAATATCTGTCACCATCTGAAAGATGGACATGCCATGAATGTGGGCCCAGACATACACACAGTACACAGGTGGAAGTACCCTAGACAGAGTACATAAAATGTAACTGTCAACTGCACACACCTTTGGAATTGTACATACAGGTTAGCAGCACATTAGTTGTCTGTGTAGTATGGAATACTGATGTAGTCTGGCCAATCAGTGGCAGACCACAAAAGGCACAGTTATGAAGTAATGAGAGACTGCCTATGTCCCTGCACAAGGCAGCATAAGGGGAATGTCCCAGGTATATCTGTGAGTCAGCTGCAAGAAGCTTCCATATCACACATGCACTCAGCTCACCCCACCATCAGCCACAGGTTTATCACAGGTCATATCCTTGCTGTTGGGAATGAGTACAGTATGACCCCACTTCTGTATGGGAATACCCACAGAATGCAGCATGCTGAAGAGGTGTCCCATGCAGGTGTGTCCCTAGCTGTAAGCAGCACCCTGCCAGCATCCAGACCAATGGATTAATATGGACAGGAACTATTGCCATTAACACCTTGCACACTTACCCTGTCACCCCAGGGGAATCCAGTGGCTTGCAGCCTGGGAATGTAGGAGTGACAGAATGCACTGGCCTGCTACAGATGGCCTGCATCACTACCAAATGGCCTACAGTCCTCTGTCAAAGGCCTGTGCCTCACCCATAGTGCCAATGTATGTTATCTCATGGGGTCCCAACTAACAACATAACACAGTCAACAGAACACAAATGCAAGGCCATGTTGACAAATCCCAGTAGCATGCCCACCATGTCCTACTGCATGAACTGTGGACCAACCCCTAAATACTGCTGGGATGAAGGGACAACTATAGGGATACTTCTCAGATATCGCTCGCATAATGTTAGGAAGAGGATAGAATAACAGAGTGTGGGGGTGTAGAAGCATGGACATCATGGAGTGTGTGAAGTCTAAAACTCTGAAGTGTGCCCATACTACCCCTGCCTGCAAACCCAGTAATGGGTGGCTACAAACCTGCTCATAAAACACAATATGAAGGGAAACTGACCAGATATATGAGCCCTGCCTCTGGGGTAACCTGGGTGAATCTGTACAGCTGAGAGGTATGGCCACAGCAGGATATGGCCATTCTGTAATGTCAATATATGTACAAGAAGGGGATCCTCAGCCACCATAGTACCAAGGTGCTGGACCATTTACAGAGACCGATCAGCAAGTGTCTGCAGCTACTACTCCAGAATGGCATGAGTGTGCAAGAATATGTAGGCTGCAGACCACAATACTGGACACAGCTTCATTCATCTTGTATTTCCCAGGAAATAACTGTGAGCAAATAAGTATATCTGTCAGTAGTTGATGACATAATACATCACAGTGTAAAACAGTACATATGTCTGAATATCTCTGCTAACACCAACCATGTAACACAAGCAGCACAGACACAATAGTTACAGTATCCCACTATCTGTCACCCATTGTGACTCCATATTGTCAACCTATCTACAGATATCCTGCAGAAACAGGTTGCTAGCTGTAGGTGTAGAACACCAAACCCTGGACTGGAGTACAACCTACCTGGAATGGATTCACACACTCAGTACAGAAGGTCATACTGGGCATGCTCCTACACTTAGAGAAATGAAGCCCATGTCTGACAACACAGTGGACTATACATATCTGTCAGTCGCAGATGTCTGTGCACACACACCACATTGTACACCATTCATGCTTTGCACACACATTGGATAGGAATACTCACACATATCCAAGGCCAACACACTATAATATGTCAAACATACACACACACAGATGTGGGAAAGAGAGAGACAGACAGTGACAGAGAGATTTCCATCATGAGGCCTGTCCCACCCACCACACATCCAATTTGCCAATATCACATGATGTGCTGATGTCAATCACTGTAGACATTGCTTTTGGTAGCCCTCAGCCCTATAGTGTCTGTGGTGCTTGTGATAACTGTGTAACATGATAGTACAAATCAGTATTCATCTAGCATTTGTATACCCAGTCCTGTCAAATGTAAAGTTGTGTGTGACTGAGTGTGTGTATGTGTGTGTGTGTGTGTGTGTGTGTGTGTGTGTGTGTGTGTGTGTGTGTGTGTGTGTGTGTTTAGAGGAATTGTTTATGGCCCATTCACATACACTGCACTTCCCATTGCCCATGTTAGCACTCCTGCTGGTGCCAGTCACCTTGAAATAACCTTTTGGACAAGTGCCATCCCCCATAAGATCCTTGGCATTTGCAATAACTGTATAATGCTATAGTGTAGTATACTATTTAGGTAGGAGTTCTAATCCAGAAATGGAAACTGTGCGTGTTTGTGTGAGAGAGTGTGTGTCTTTGATGATACCTGATTTTATGGACATTGACACTTACTACTCTCCCCTTACCCCTCCGTTAGCACTGCTGCGGATGTTAGTCACCTTCAAAGATACCTTTGGAGAGCTCTTTAACATATAAGCTCTGTGGCACTTATGATAACTGCATAATACTATAATGTATCATACTAGTTAGGTAGGAGTTCTAATCTCAGACATGGCAACTGTGAAACTGTGTGTGTTTGTGTGAGACAGTGTGTGTTTTTGATGATACCTGATTTTATGGACATTGACACTTCCTACTCTTCCCTTACTCCTCCTTTAGCACTGCTGCTAATGTTAGTCACCTTCAAAGATACCTTGGCACAGCTTTCTAACATGTAAGCTCCATGGCACATGCCATAAATGTGGAATAATGTAGTAGCGGTAACTACATAGGTATGGGTTTGAATTTCATATGTGGCACATGTTTGTGTGTATACATATGTCTAAATATGTATGTCTGTACCTCAAAGATTTTGGCCCCATTTACACCCAGTACACATCTCAGAGCCTGACTTTAGCAGTCCTGCAGATTTCATCTACCTTAGAAGTACCTGTTGCCGACCCTAAACCATGTAAGGTCAGTGCTGTATGTGTTAAATGCGTAACCATAATGGTCTGGAAAGATTGCTAAATAGAGGGTTGAACCTCACCTCTGAAAATATAAATGTGTATGAAGGGTAAAATTATTTTTAGGATCTCTCACCCACTACATCACTCAATGTCAGTATTTACAAAGGCTGGTGATGTTCCTCACTTTAGAAGTACGTTGGGACAACATCCATCTTATAACCTCCATGGTGTGTGCGATAAATATGGTACACTATAGTAGCAATACATAGCTAGGTAGGGGTTTGAATCTCAATACTGGCAATTCTTGTGTGTGTGTGTTTCTGTCTGTCATCAGTAACCTGTGTGGAGGTTGCTGTGATTGTGTAATAACAGCATCCATTGTGGGGTGGGTTTTGCTAAATTATTATTATGTTGTGGACCTAGTATATGTTACAATGTCAAACTGAGACAACAGATGTCAAACACTGGAACGGTTAGTGTAGACAATCCATAGCCCAACATGTGACATTATGGATTGGTGAACAATATAGGCAACCCTTCTATTACTCAGAGAACACTCTCCACCCACGTCTCATACATAAAACACACTTAGCTAGGCAGCAACCACTATATTTGTAGTTCCCTGCATATTGCCTCACAGATAGTAACCGTGGTGTGATTGCAGTGGACTACATGCCTGTTGACCACAACAGTGCCACTAACATCAGAAAGTACTTTGATGTGTTACATCTCCTGACTGAGTGTGTGTTATCCAGCAAGTAAAAGGACATGGCACCCTGTTCCATCCCCTCAGTAACAAATAAATGTGTACAGTGGCCATTTTGCTATCTTCCCCACTGGACACCTGCAACAACTGTAGAGTCTGCAACTTAACTCACAAAGGGAATAACATGCCTTATACACATGCCTGTATGGACAGACACCACTAACTCCACTGAATACCCATATCATGTTGCCAATGTAGGTACAAGAACGACCTCATTTACATAGCCACGTCTCACCAACTGAGGTCAGCAATGCTACATCAGACGATAATGATTTGTCCACACAACATGCCCCAGAGACCTCAAGTACACTTCCACGTGTCAAAGAATATGCATGTGAGACATGTGCACAGCATAGACACTGTCCATGTTATGGACTATAGGTCACACACATAGGAAGCAGTGCACATCACTGGCCACCCATGATAGTAACTCAGATGAGTGGATGGTGAATACAATACCCACCCCTGCGGACTACCCCAGGGACTACACCCCTGAGCCACACTGGGGATTCTTGTCATGTGGCCTAATGCCAAGGTATTCCCTAGGCCTAGCCTTGTACAGCCTTCAGGCCCATTCACCTACTACACACCTGTGAAGCAATGAACCTATGGATCTCAGTACTGGCAAGTGTGTGTGTGTGTGTGTGTGTGTGTGTGTGTGTGTGTGTGTATGTGTGTGTAGAGAGAGGAATTATTTTGAAGCCATTCACAATCACTACACCTCCCATTGCCTGGCTTTAGCATGCCTGCTGATGTCAGTCACCTTGAAATAACCCTTTGGCCATGTTTTAGGCCTATAAGCTCTGTGGCACTTGTCATAACTGCATAATACTGTAGTGTAGCAAACTAGTTAGGTAGGAGTTCTAATCCTGATTCTGACAACTGCGATAATTTGTGTGTTTTTGTGAGAGAATGTGTGTTTGTGTCTTTGTTCACACCTGATTTTGTGGACATTCACACTTACTACACTTCCCTAACCCCTCCTTTAGCACTGCTGCTGATGTCACTCACCTTCAAAGATACATTTGGACAGCTCTTCAGCATGTAAGCCCTGTGACGCATGCAATAATTGTGTAACACTGTAATTGCAATACACAGGTAGGGATTTGAAACTCAGTACTGGTAAGTGCGTGTTTGTGTGTGTCATAAGTATCCTGTGTGGGTGTTGGGGTGATTGTGTAATGACAGGAGCTATTGCAGTGTGGATTTTGCTACATCATTATACTGAGGACCTATATGTCCCAATGGCCACATTACAAGGCCAACAGATTTCAAACACTGTAGAGGTTGTTTAAGACAATCCACTGCCATAAATGTGTACAGCCATGTGCAATTACTATGTGACAGTATGGGTTAGTAAACAATATAGGGAACCGTTATAGTACCCAGATACCACTCTCCACCCATGGATCATACACAAACAAGTTTGGATCTTGACCCCTTCATTTCTTACTTTCTTTCTGTCTCTCTCTCTCTCTGTTTCTCTCTCTCCCTCTCTAGTGGATGTGGAAAAGTACATATGTTTTGAATAGGCAGCAGTTTGACTTTTGTAGGTAATGCTCATGATCAGCTGATGGCCTGTGCATGAATTGGAGTCCCGCACTTGCTAATTGCATGTGGAACAGATGTGGTATCATTCCTATAGCCAATTTCATGGAAACACACTCCTATAACTAAGCACTTCATGTGGGTGTTGGCCCTTTTCTTTCACTGTGAACAGGACTTCATGTGGATGTCTGACAAACAGAATGACAGAGGGTAGTTGGAAATACCTCTTACAACATGCACTGTGGAGACAGGCCAACAAACAGGAGGGGGATGTTCCAGACATGGGGACAGAAAGTAAGTATTGCTGTTCTACATTTGAAGTAATGTTGGTTTAACAGGGTTTGTGTGGATATGGCTGTTCTACATGATTTAAAGTCTGGCATGACAGTGTTATGTGGTTGAGGAAACTATCACCTGTAGGGTTATCTGCAGGCTGGCCAGAGTTTTGAGTCTTAGATGTCGTGTGTTACTCACACATTTCCTATCTTTAGAAATGCAGTAGCATACTCTGATGATTGCAGCAGGACATGGTGACATCCATGTGTGTTAATGACTTCATATCCCTCAGAAGAGATATGTCACAACAAACCCTGTTACACCAGTAATATGTTCAGTTTATCACAGCAATATGTCAATATTGGCCATGTGTTTGTGCCTCTGTCCCCCAAGTCTGTCACCCTTTGTCCATATGTCATGCAGTAAGAGGTGCATATGTACAATATATCATTATTTACTGACATCATTCCTGATAACAAGCCAGTGATATATCAGACTGCTAGACATGTTAGGTAGAGTAGGCCTTATATTTGAGGACAAAACCTGGAAATTTTGTTGTAGTTTGTACACTAGTGAGGTCTGCATACTTATGGTGATTGTTGACAGAGTGTCACTATTGTGTAGCAGTGTATTGTGAATATGTTATTTGGCCTGTGTACAGACTGTGATAGATGTCAATGTTTTTGGTCCAGTTCTATCTGATGCTGCTTGCTGCTTCATTTTCTGGTACCCTATCAGAGTATATGTTTGTAGGCCAGACTGAGACATGTCCCATACCACAGTCAGGCATCAGACTACACTGTGAATTGGGCCAGTATATGTAGGATTAGTGTGTGAGTGGCAAATATGAGGAAGGTTTTGTTCACACAGTATATATACTGTACTATTAATTAGGCTTTCCATAATGTGACTGTGACTATGTTGAGATTGGTTGTGGGTATGCACTTTCACACTGATGTCTGTTACTCTCTGCTGTTACATGCTTGTAGTGCCTAATATATTTGCAAGTACATGTGCATTCCCCCATAGGAAACTTGGGTCAGTGTTGTAGCAGTCTGGCTTACACAGTGCTTGGTGACATGCCTAGCAGCTCAGTATATTTACCTAGTGTGATGTTATATCCAGATATTTGTCAGATGTACTGTTACCTGACAACCATATGTGTTGTGTATTTCTGAAAAGACAGTGGGATGCTGTAAAGATGTATGTCACTAACTAGTGGGAAGTATGTGGGCTTGGGACCTCTGCTCCTCTGGTTAATATGTGTTAGGACAGACAGGAGGGTGTGAATGCATCAACTGTGTGAGCTTATCTATTCCAGTATTTGTGTGATATCCCCATTTTCATGGCTGTAAACATACCCTTTGTCAGGCTTGGTCCACACGTCTTGCACAAAGGAGTTCTGTGTATACTTCTGGACTGACCAGATTGTTTCAGACTGTCCAAGTTTATTGGTCATATTTCTGCTGTTTTCCACAGGATCATTACTGTGATTTGTGTGGTACTTCACTATGATGATTTTGTGATGTCTGTCAGTAACTGATGGCGAATATGTCATTATCAGAAGTGACTTCCTACAGAGCATGTCTGTTGACACAACTCCTGTTACTGCAGCAATAGTCTACATTTCTACCTGCAATACTTACATTACATTCCCTTGCACTAAGAGGTTGTCACGTGTGGTGCTGAGGTATGACTCTACTACATGTTATGGGCATCTGTTCATAGGTTCATAGGTTCATAGGTTAGTACTAGGCTATATGCCATATATATAAGCCTAGCCAGTTATATGTGAGATTCAAACCCTGTACCTTGTGTTTGTAAGGCAAACACCTTAACCATTAGGCCACCCTCCCAACCCTTCAATCAGACTACACTGTTTTTTAATATATATATATATATATATATATATATATATATATACATATATATATATATATATATATATATATATATATATATATATATACACACACACATATATATATATATATATATATATATATATATATATATATATATATGTATATATATATATATATATATATATATATATATATATATATATGTGTGTGTGTGTGTGTGTGTGTGTATGTACATGTATACATAC
The DNA here is from genome assembly GCF_019279795.1 of Protopterus annectens. Taxonomy (NCBI): domain Eukaryota; kingdom Metazoa; phylum Chordata; order Ceratodontiformes; family Protopteridae; genus Protopterus; species Protopterus annectens. The sequence continues at coordinate 439,225,438 of NC_056725.1, forward strand.
AGCTACTCATATATATATATATATATATATATATATATATATATATATATATATATATATATATATATATATATATATATATATATATCCATATCTGTGTTATGTGTGAACATGAGTGTTGTATATACCTTCCCAGATGTATCCCACCATATTTATCTGATATGTGTATATTTAGATATAAAAACATGACTGATTCAACACTATTTTCACTTACAAGTACTAAACAATTATAGTAGTCAAAGCAGTTTTCACTGCTATTCAGTATGTGTACTGAATGATTTATTTGAAAAAACTTCAGACATCTTCCCAGCTCAAATGGCTTAGTGGTTAAATGCTGTGACTATAGTGTACAGGGTCCTTGGTTCAAAATCTACAAGGGTTGTTTATTTTGTTGCTAGGCAGAACAAGGACTGTTGGATACAGAGTGGTTAAGGCAGTTTTGAGCAGCATTAAGTGGGTCTGTGTGTGTTTGCGCAACGGTAAGTGGTGCTTACATATGCTTAAATGAAAAGGCAATTACACTGTGCAGACTTCGCTTACCAATGCGCAGATGTGCTTAGCATTTACATTTAAGCAATGCTTACACCAGTTAAGCATCGCTCCACCATAGTAACCAGTGATCACATTCCAGTCTGATAAAATAGGGTAATGCCACCTTTAATAAGTGTATTTAATTCCATGTACATAACATGCTTCTATGTGTTGTCATTATAGTAGGAAGGGGCGTGAGTATACTGTATGGGACATCTGAGTATACATGGCTAGTACAACAATCTTTTCTCTTTGTATGTGTTTCATACATGGGTAGTATCCCAGGTTATATGTAGTCACACTTGCATGTATTGTATCATTACATTACTACTTTTAACAGTGCTTTTCCAAGTAAGAGTAGATTGCAGATTGTAGTACTGGAACCATACACACCTGCATGCAAAGCTGGACTCTGAGTACTGACTATTGTGTTCTTGCTGTGTGAGCTGTATGTTATTAAGTATCTCCTACTCGATATTGATTTGATATGTAGATATTAACTGTAGACTACTATGTGTTTAGGACATGTCATTGAGGGCTTCTGTCATGTAGTAATGGCATACCTATTGGTGTCAGACGTCTATCTGTCAAAACATTCATCCTAATGCATAACCTGTTGGCTAGCTAATTTATGTCTGTCCTCTATACAGATGTGCAGATTTCAGGTATCCATCTTGGCTGCTTACAGGCAATCTATGATTGACTGACACTGATATGTCTGCCCAGCTGTGTTATGAATGCCGCAGCTAGGAAACCCCACCCTGTATGTACCACATGCCATGGACACCTAAACCAGACTACCACAGTCAACAGAACATGCTTGGGTACAGGTCTCTAACCCAGTCACTGGCTATGTGATGTAATATATGTTGCATACATGTTGACTGGAGCACCTCACTGGCCCTCTGCAAAAGAAAACCAGATGATTGGATGTTGAATGCAACTGTCACCCTGGGGATCACTCAAGTGACATTGGTTGATAGATGTCTTGCTGACAAATGTCAGGTGGCATGATACCAGTGTACCCACATGCCCTACTCTTCTCATCTCTCCATGGGCATTAGCCTGGTACACACCTAGGAACACCTGAACCTATGGACCTCAGTACTGACAAATAGGTCAGTGTGCATTACTGAGAATAACAGTGTCTGTGTGTTTGTAAACTTGTACTCTGAGGGCCTTCTCACCCATTACACCCCCATTGTCATACTTAGAAATGGCTGCTGCTGTAATTGACATTAAATGTATCTTGTTATACTCATCACCCTGTGGGTTACCTGGAGCTTGTAGTACCAGCATAACACTGTTCTACAAATAGGTAGATAGGAGTGGGTTACCCTGTGAGTCCTGGCAAGTGTGTGTATGTGTGTGAGTGTGCATATTTGTAGGAGACAGCATTCTGAGGCCACATTCTCCAAATACAATAAACCTTGCCATACATTATAAGGGATAGTGATGTTGCTGACATTAAGAGAGCCATGACAAACCCTCACTGTACTATCCCTGTGGCATGTGCAATAAATGTATATCCCTGTAGTAGCACTAATTAGATAGACAAGGGGTTGCATTGCAGTCCTGGTCAATGTGTGATTGTGGGTATGTCAGAGCATTATCATGGGTTTCAGTGAGTACAATATCCAATGTGGGGTGTGGGTGCTGGGTATACAGTCTTTACACCATGGTTCCCCCAGTACATATCCCAAGGTCCACTGTATGAGGACCGCTGTCACCATCAGCCATACAGGTAACTGATTACACTATCCAGCCCAATGATGCATGTTCTGTGTGCAAAATCTCTGTAACAGAATAGACTCACTGACAAGGTAGCACTGCTATACCCAAGTCTGTCAAATGTGTCTATGACTGCATGTGTTTGTCAATGTGTATATGACAGTATGTCATACTATGTATTGTTCATTAACACCCAGTACATCTGCCATTGCCATACTGTACAAGGCTTGGTGATGTTCTTCACATAACAGGAAACTCAGGGCACACTTCACCCTAAAAGCTCTGTGGTGTGTGAAATCAAAGCCAAACACATTAGTAGCAATAAGTACCATGGTATGGGTTCTATTCTCAGTGTTGACAAGTAAGTGTGTGTGTATGTGAAGGGATCTACTTCAGTTTGCAGAAAATATATGTCCCAGGAGATCATTTGTCCAAGAACTAACTGGCTAAAGGTAACATTTCAAAGCAATCATCTTGTGGAAATACATTCAAGCAAAACTAGTAGTGGATGGGTAAATGTCCTCTTCCCCACTGTACAGCTGTACAGCGATACAGGGGTTGGTATATATACATGGGTGTGGTTGTTGTGGCCACAGCCACCCACATTGGGATTATTGTTGTGGGTATCCCCCCGCTTAGTGTGCTGTTATACTGTACAGTTTATGTTAACAGGTTAAATAGTTGTTAATCACACTATGTGTGGTTCTATGCCACCCCACACCCTCCAAAGTGGGGGCTGTGCCACCCACACCAGCACACCTATGTTTACCAACTATAGGATTCTACTACATTGGGGAAGAGGACATATACCCTGCCAACATCATCGTCAGTGACATTAAACTGGCAAACTGATTATTTCCTGATGTGATGCTTGGTTATTTGGTCTGGGTGGAATTACATAGGCCAAAATGAGTTCACTGCAAAATGAAGTACATTCATGTGAACAATATTCTCTGTGTATTGATCAACACCAAAGCCTGTGTGTGTGTGCGTGTGTGTGTGTGTGTGTGTGTGTGTGTTATTCACAGACATGTGGTGTGTGTCACTCAGTACACTTACAATTGTCCACTTTAGAAGAGCTGCTGACATCAGCCAGCATTCACTCACATGTATACACCCTTCAGACCTATCAGCCATGTGGCACATGCAGTAACTGTTATACAGACCTGTTACCTGTGTTCACCTCCACCCGGGATCTGACACAGTCAATGTGTCACCACACTGCTACACCTCTTGTAGGACAGGAGAGCAGCCCAACATCCTGCTGACACATATACACCTAGAACACAAACAGAATAAGTTATGGAGACCACAATCAGTCAATGTTAATAACAGCTATAATGCATCATTACCGGACAGCTACACACCCTGATGTGTAAGCATCAGTCATTCCAGCTGAAAACACGTTAAACAGCATTACATTGCTAAATCTTAGGACATTAACCCTGTGTATCAGAACCATATCAGCATGTCCCTGCATCAATGGTATGGATGACAGGGATATGGCACAGGTATCATCATATGCACAGGGTGTGTTGCGGGTTTGACAGAGGCGTAGGCTGAGCCATTTAGCTGACATCATGTGTGTGTAAGTTAGGGGGTTCTCTATTAAATGGGCTATGCAGATGTGGTGTTTGTAGGTATGGAGGTGCCATAGCTGTGTTGGTGAAGTGGGTGTGTATGTATGCACACATGCCTGTCATGTGGCTACCCTATACAGGGGTTTATTGGACAGCTGCACACCGTACATGGCAGGGTGTACAGTTCACTTCTCTGGCCATGGACATGGGAACTGTGCCTGCCTGGGGTTTCACGGGCACTACCAGGCAGAGGCTCAGATATGGTACTCTCCCCTGATGATGACAATTGTCCTGTGGATCCGTGTTCCTGTTGGGACCAGCCAGAACCATGTGTACATGGCCTGCTGTGTTGTGGTGTGGACAGCACCCACCCTGCAGTGCTGATGCTGGTACTGCCACTACAGGAGCAGCTGTGAGTTGTTTGACGTCCACGTAGACCTCCACCTATTGGTGTACCTGACCTACGTCCACGTGTCCACTCTACTCCCATCACATGCTGTACCACAGACACCACACGATCGAGAATTCCCACCATCTCACCCAACCGTCTATCCAAGACATCTGCAAAATAACGGTGGGCACCTGCAAGATCACGGATGTTGTCAAGTACAGTAGAATGAGTAGCCCTCTGGAGCTTCATATTCTGTCTGGTGTAACGTTCCATTCATGCCTGTGCCTACATGATGGACTGAAACATGCTTCTGGTGACACTTGCTGTGGCACTTCTTCCAGGGGCATGATGGCCAGCAGCCCTCCTGCAAGCACCCCTATACATCTGCCTGTGTGGTACCTCGCTGGTCATCTGGCTATGGCTGCTGTGTACAGACACACTTGCCTTAGCCCCCACACCATTATGTCCCATGCCACCACCCGCCAACTGTCCCTCATCTATGGCTACTGGTGATGGGGTATGTATGGGCATTGAGACTGTGTGTGTGGGGATGGGGTGGATAAAAGTGGGATGTCAACCGATGGCACAGCTTCAGCCCCTGACAACCCTGTCTGTGCCTCACCATGCCTATCATCATTTTTAGAGTCTGTATGGACACTGACATAAGTTTGCCTGCAGAAGGGACCCTGACCCACCTCGCCACCTAGGCAAACAGAACATGTAATTTAAGACCTGTAAGTTATGGTCTATCTCTACACACACTAACAAACACACACACACACACACACACACGCACACACACACACACACACACACACACACACACACACACACACAAACTTACAGGTGAGGTGGCACAAAGATATTACACAGACCTCTCATTACTCAACAGTCAACATGAATGACATATGGCACTCAACAGCATGCACTGCACATATACGCCATCCTTGTTACCAGCATTATACATCTCTGTGATGCATGAGTTGTGTTAGTAGGTGATGCCCCTTCCCCTGGAACACACTGCACCCATGTACACAGTATTGATGTGCACCTGTACAGCACACTGGCATGTACTGTGCACCATAACTCATGAGTGTACACACCATTGCTGAATGTGTACATATGTGGCAGTTATGTTTGCTCTCTTGCTCACAGCCCCTATGTGTTTGTCTGACACATACCTGGGATGATATGAGGACTGATGTCAATAATTAATGCCTGACCTCTGATTTGCAGATCTCATCATCATCAGTGCATGTATGTGAAATAACATCCAAATACACTGACAACCTTCAAAGCTTAATGTGGATATGAGGAGTGTACACACCCTTGTTGACATGCCAGCCTCTTCCATGATATGCAGTGGGGCCACAATACTGCATATGTTAACATTACACACAACTGATATGTGACATATGACTTGTGCAATCCAATGAAGTATCAAACAAATGTGTTTGTCATGCAGATGCTGAATGAGATGCATATAATATGTGGGTTGCATAAGTGTGCACACCCTTAACACAATGGTTTGTTGCAGCACCTGTTAAGCGAACTACAGCAGTCACTATTCCTGGAAGGGGTAGACTAGCATGGCCCATCTTCACTTGCCATTATTTGGTCACTCCACCCTACAAATTTCCCCCAACTCTTCCGGAATTCAAGGTCAGCTCATGTGCACAGCCCTTGGAGATCACACAGTGCCTTCACTATTGCTGCAGAGTCAGGGTTATGTCTGGCACAATTCATGACCTTGACTGTGTTTAGATACAGCCATTCTTAGCGAGCTTTGGATATATGCTTCAGTTCACTGTTGTGTTTCAGGATGACACCCCACTCCATCCTCAGCCTTATTACAGATGTTTGAAAATTATGGGCCACATATGAGTGTTATTATGCAGTGTTCCAAAGTCTGAATGCCATGTCTACCAGCCTATTTCCTGCGAATGAACAGAAAACCTAAAGGTGTACACTGACATCAGCAAGGTAAAAATGGGGATGGTGGCCCTGAGGTGGATTGGTGGCCCTGAGATGGAGTGAGGTGTTGCTTGTGCACTGCCTGTATCTTTATAAATACTGTCTGTAGGTTTCAGCCTTGGTCTCATGATACCATTACACATTGCAACACATGCCCTTGGGAGACCTGATGTTATGCATATGCTACCTGTAGAGCCCTGTATGATGTTTCCTGTGGGACAATACTTCCATCTGATTACCTTAACCCATAGGCCACAATTATGCAGATTCCAAGCAATTGTTGACACAGGTACTCCACAGGCAGTACTTGCTAGATATTCCTCCAAGTCCCTCAGTGTTGCTGCATGTTTCTGGGCAGCCTCCATGACCAGTTTGCAACACGTGTTGTCATCTATTTTGGATGGGCATCAGTTTATTTTCTACATTAATATTGTCCCATACTTCATACACACATACATGACTGCACTGTTTGCCATAGTATATGCAATGGTGTGGTAAGGCTACTTTTCACACTCCTGAGTGCTACATTTCGGATATGGGATCCATTTCATGGTTTGTAAGATGTGTGCTTGCCATGGCCGCCTCTGTTATAGGTGAGTGGGCAAATGTCATGGACATACTTCTTGGACAGCAGACCATTAATTGGTGCAACATTGAGGCCCTGCACTTGATGGAAGGTATGTTCTCAAGAAGAGTGAATGCTGTCAGTACCTCACAAGCTGCTTCCACAATATGTTATTTGGAGTGTGTGCACACATATGCTTCCAGTGTTTGTTAAGGTATGTATTCCCCATATTTGTTGTCCTAACATAGGATTCCATATTACACATTCATTGCTCATGTTAGGATCACATTACAGGTTGTAAAAGGTGTGGAATGTGGTATTGTGATTTGTCGTTGTTTAGATCAGGAACAGTTGCCATTGTAATAGTGGTGTATACACTGTTGTAGCCACTGTGTAAGGGTAATGTTTCAGATATGTCCCTACTGTAGGCCATTTGTCCCACCATTATGTTCATCTCTGTCCACACATCTTGCACTGACAGGTTGTTAGGTATACTGCAGGACTCTTACATACCTTTCAGATATTTCACCAGACGTACCTCCATGGACTACATGAAAAGAGACATGGAGGAGCTCTCTGATCTTGTAGCCCAGGCAGGTATGACCCTAGCCCTGAGTAGCATACTGCCATCACCCAGAATGATACCACAGTACAAGGACAAAATGATTGACTTCATCAATTGGCTAAGCTTCTGGGGTCATTCTAAGGGGATCCAGTATCTGTCTGCCTGAGATGACATGATCAACAGACCATGATGCTTTGCCAGAGATGGCCTGCACCTGTCGCCCTTGGGATTCTGAATACTGGCTAAGGCTCTTCTACCCCTATAGTGCCTTTTTTAGGCAAGGTTCAAATGACAAATTCACCACCGTAACAGGTACAAACAAGCAAGATCTGAGGGTAATGCTACTTAATGCTAGAAGTCTATACTTCAAAATGCATTCACTCGAGGCACTCCTTAAAATGGAGAACGTTGATATCTGTGCAGTAACAGAGATCTGCTTCAGGGCTCCAGAAAGCACCCCTGCATTACCAGGCTATAATTCATACCACACCTTTTGTCCATCTAACCTGGAGCGAAACACTAAAGGCAGAGGCATGTCCATATTCATTAAGGATAGCCATACCTCCAAGCTAGTTGCTCAGCATAATGCATCCAAGATTATCCAAGGGCAACTTACTCTGGGCAAGACTACAATCCAAATTATAACTTGCTACAGATCCCCCACCATGCCCCAGGATTCCCACTCCTCATTTCTTGATGCACTGTAAAATATTAGGGTACAACCTAACACCCTAATAATGGGTGATTTCAACTACCCCACCATTAACTGTGAAAACTACTCATGTACCAACGTTTTCTGGAATTCATAAATTCCAACAACTTGGATCAACTTACCCACACCCCCACCAGGGGCAGCAATATCCTAGACCTGGTCATTACCAGCATGGGTGACCGGTGTTCCACACTAGAGGTCAATTTCTCGTTGGTCAGATCTGACCACAAGTTAATCAGCCTAGACATCCACATCCTGCCCCCACCCCCACCCCCATTAGGGAAACCACCATAAAAAATTCTCCAAAGCAAACTTCATGCTTCTTAAGACAGAAATGGCAAACTTCACAACACCCATTCAGATGGACAATAGAGGTACAACTGCTGAATCCTGCACAAATGCATTTTATAAGCACTTACATGAGTGCAAGGACCGTGCTGTCCCTAACAGAACCAATATGCTATCCTCCAAAAAAAGGAAGCCAATCTGGTGGTCCCCTGCCATAAACAAACTTTACAACAGAAGAAAGAAACTGTTGCAAAAAAGGGTAAAATCCCATGATTGGAGCAACTCCCTGGTCAGCCTCAGTAAGAAACAGAAATCCCTCATAAAATCCTCCACAGCTAGTTACAAAAACAAAATCGCCATTGATTCTAAAGACAACCCCAATGCATTCTATAGCTATGTCAAGAATCTCAATGGCAACACTCAGATCTGCTTTAACAGCATAATAGCACTAAATATACAGAACCAACTGATATTGCCAACATCCTGACAGATAGATTCAGTATTTACTTTACTCCCCTCTCACCCCCTAAAGGGCCCATCTGTATACTGGAAGAATGCAAAGTTCCTGTAATCACAGCTGCACAGGTAAAAACCACACTCTCCAAAGCAAAGAACACAGCATCCATGGGACCTGACAACATCCCAGGCTGTGTTCTACATGAACTACAGAATGAATTGGCACCCCACCTAAGCATCATGTTCATTCATAGCCTCACCTCAGGCTTTGTGCCCACTGAATGGTGCACAGAGATGGTTATCCCACTCCACAAAGGGGGAGCCACCATGTACCCCAGGAACTACTGCCCCATTAGCCTAATGAGCCTGGTCTGCAAGGCCATGGAATGTATCATCATGGAACTTATAAACAAAGACATTGGTAATCTCCAAACTCTGGACCCCACCCAGTTCCGGTTTGTAAAAAGCAGATCATGTCTCCTAAACCTGACAGACTTCTTTGAAGCAGTCTCCAAAGCCGTAGACGAGAGTAAGGTGGTTCACACAACCTATCTAGATCTCGACAAGGCTTTTGACACCATATCCCACTCTGGAATTATAGATAAACTCACTAAACTAGGTATAAATCCCTATGTCACAAGATATGTTGCCAACTGGCTTACTGACAGAACTCACACTGTGAAAGTAGCAGACTCCAAATCAGACTTCAGACCAGTGACAAATGGAGTACCACAGGGTTCAGTCCTGGGTCCTCTCCTGTTTGGTATCTACTTTTCTGATGTACAGGCTAACACAGAAGGTCTTTGGCTAACAAAGTTCACAGATGACTGCAAACTAGGAGCCAGAATTGAAACTCCTAATGATGTGGACATCCTACAAACGGACCTCACTGAGAGATGCCTGGTGTCAAAGCCATGGCCTCAAGCTCAATGCCAAAATGTTCATTGTCATCCCCTTTGGTAATAACTCTGTACTCATGAACTACCACACAGGTGGTAGCGTACTTAACACCAAAAGTGTGATAAGAGACCTTGGGACACAGGTGGACAGTAGTCTCCGCTTTGATAATCACATTGCCACAGTAGTCAGGAAATCCTTCTACATGACACACCTCATCATAAAAGGTTTCTCATCCAGGAAAAAAAAGGTCATTGTTCCCCTCTACTCGTTACACATTAGACCCATTATAGAGTACAGTGCCCTTTTTGATATGTACCACAAGACATCTACAACAACTGGAAAGGTGCAGTAATACCTCACAAAGAGGATTACCGGCCTCAAACAGATACCCTACGCAGACTGGCTCAAAAAACTCCAGCTTTACTCCGTCGCATATCGCCTACTCAGAGGCAATCTCTGCCTAACATACAAAGCTATGTCAATCCCAGATATGTTGAACATGCTCCACTTAAAGAAATCCCAATCCCTCCGAGCTACATGCTCTAGGGACCTAAACCTTGTTACCACAATAAACAGAACATGCTGGAGGGATAGATTCCTGTCCCAAAGACTTCCCGTACTCTGAAACAAACTACCAATCTATATCAAACAAAGCACCTAATTAGCACTCTTCAAGAAAAAAATATTGATGTTTGGATGGGAAATAGGAAATTCACCCCAGGGATCACCTCTGTGGCTCTGCCCAACAGGGGTACAGGAAAATAATTTTCTTAGGTGGTGAAAGCCAGGGTAGCTTTTTGGCTAGCCATGTGTAGGCCTTAGGCCCGATAGCCTAGTACCTGCCTATGAACCTATGGTGACCACTGTGATGCAGTGCAGTTAACAGCAACAATAAGTGAACGTGTACATCATGCATTATGGGTAGATGTGTTAAATATTTGCATGGCAAATAGCATGGCCATAACATGGCCGGTGTATTGGCAAACCTGAACAAAACAACTCCATACTCACCAGCTACAGGCTGCTGACCCAGTTGTATACCAGAGGGACCTAAATAGTGGTGTGAGAGATGTAATGTCAGTAGCCACACCTGCTGCAATGTTACAGGGTGGGAGCAGCATTTCAGCACATCAACAGTACAAACCCACAATACTGGAGATTATGCACATCTGTTCATTACTACACTGCAGCAACAGACTATGTTATCTGACATATGCAAGTAGATACTTTACAGATGAAAATTGGTAAGCAACAGTGGTCTACTAATGTGCCCTGGGGCCTTACCTGCATGCCCCTCATCCATTGTGTGGGTGGCACCCACCTACACAATGTTGTCTTCACCTTGCTGGCTTGGCTGATGGGCAGGTGCCCCAAGACTGGCAAGGAGCTCCAAAGCATGTGTCAGTGGGGGTTTGATGGCATGACCCCCACCCGTGGCTAGCTGGTCTTTCCTAACTGCAGCGGCACCCTGACGAGTGTGGCAGATCAGATCAGTGCAGTGATGCTGCATCTGCTCATAATTACAGTTGTGCAGGCCGACATCATTTACCCTGTGGATATGCCCATTCCACAGGGCGGTCCTCTCCTACAGATCCTGGGCCCTGCGCCTGAAGAGGATGGCATGATGGACTATGAGGAACTGGATTATAGCATAATTTTCCAGGGCTGTGAGGCGTGCCTGGGACACTGTACCTGGAAGACATAAACAGGAAAAAAGGTCAGAGGAACTCATACAGTTGTCCATGTGCACATCAACAGTGGGTATTACTTGCAAACAATCCAGACTATACCATAAGACTGTAAGCTGTCATGGCTTGTACATCTTGCATTACACTCCTGGTCCTGTCTAGTTCCTCCAGTGTTGGACACTTAATGGCATAATCCACTACACACCATTATTTTCTGTGTAGAGGGACGACAGTGGCCATCTTCCATGTGGATGGTGTGTGGATGGTGGCATGAGTGCGTTTGACTGTAGTGTGTGATGGGACTGTAAGCACATGCCTGTGTTCATGTAGGAGGCAAACTGTGATCCTCTCATGCCCCATGGGGACTTGCTGTTGTTGCTGTCAGTCGGCATTATGTCCATGCTCACCATTGATGTGGGCATGAGTGTGGGTGATGTGCATATCCCCCTGTACTACTGTTGTGGACAGGGTGCCACTGTTCCCACCTATCTTGTCTGATCCAGGTTGCCTGTATCCATAGCATGTGTGTATGAGGTGTGCTTTACCCACAGTACAGGCTGACTTATGTTACTGGCTCTGAGACTGTGTACATATGTGTAGACATGGTTGCAATTGGCCTTGGTGGTTTGCATATGTCTGATTTCTAGTCAAAGTCAGCCTTACAGGAGATCATCTGTGAACCTACATGCTTGCTCAGATAGAGGTCCACTTGCTTCCAAGTTGTGCTCTGCACCTATGTGTCCCTGTACAGCCACTATAGCAACCTATTATGTGCTTTGTGTCTTGGTGGTGTCCACCAAGGGGGATTATTCTATCGTTGGTGGAGGATGGCTGTACAGGTAAGGTACTGCTGATTCCATATACCTACAGTGGATATGAAGTGTATATACCCCTGTTACAGTGCATGGTACTTGTGTAATTGGAAAATGACCCCATAAAAGTACATGCCAACATAATCCTCAACTGTGATGTGTCTTATAGCCTGCTCAGTTCAATAGGGAACATAACAACCTGTCCTGTGGAAACATATAGGTTCATAGGTTCATAGGTGTATACTAGGCTAATGGCCCTGGAGCCTTTACAAGTCCAGCCCATGGGATTACCCTGGCATTGTGCCACCCGACCTTAGTTCCCAGTGCCTCTGTTGAATAAAGCCACTGGAGTGATCCCAGTGGTGGATTTTCTATTTCCCATACACACATCATGATTTCTCTTGAAGAGGGCCAGTGAGGTGTTCTGCTTGACATGTATAGAAAGTCTATTCCATAGCATGGGCAGTCTCTGGGTTGCGAACCTGTCATTCCAGCATATGGGAAGTAATACTTAGTACAGTAAGCCAGTTGAATGTGTGTGCACACCCTTACACTGATATGTTGTGTAAACACCTGCTGAGATGATTACAGCATCCATTTGTCTTTGTTTGTAATCTAATGTCATTTCACATCTTCACTTAGCAATGATTGCTCACTTTCCATGAAACAGCTTTGTTTCTTTTTCAATAGAATTGTACAGGTTATGGGTCATATTTGATGTGATAAACTTTTTGACATGACTTCCTGTGATCTCACTGGCATATAGCACACATATCTGGCATTCCAACAGGGATGTGTACACTTTAATATCCAGTGTATATGGGTGTTGATATAGCTGTTAGTAGTAGGCATGAACAGTGGGTCATAACACAGTTGTACAGTTCTCTGATTACTATGTGATAAGCATGCCTACTGTAGTACCCATATCAGTGTCATGGCAATGAAACAATCAGTAGCAGTACACATTTTATTTTGTTGTATGTAGTGACAGTGATATTACACACATGCGCAACATGTACATCCTATTTTCTGAACTGCTTGTGACCCATGTTATTACTTTTGTGCCTTTCAGCTGAACATACAAACACACACACATGCTCAGGGGATACCTGGTACACATTTGTGTTCTATGTCTTTATGGCACACTGTATTTACAGTCTTGCAGCTCTATCATACATCTCAACCTGTTATACCAGAACTTCTGGTCATTGGTCCACCTCACTGGGTGACAACACAGGGGAAGTCAATTTTGATAACGTATCAACATAGCTGCCATAACACATGTATATGTGTAAGTGACTACAGATATCTGTCACAACTGTGAACTTTGTCCAGAACAACACTGTACAGTTGAATATTATTATTTCAATATATCACATGCAGTTTAACGCACACATCTGCAACAGTGCTTTACTATGCTCATGTCCTATAAAGGTATCCTAGATTTACAATACAAACATGTAGAATGCTCATATTCACATGTAACATATGGATATGGGCAACATTATATTAACTGACCTAGCAGTGGCACAGACATGACTGTTTGACAGACACTCTAGTGGTTGGGATATGTGAGCTGTCCTTTCCCAGGATGTGTCAGGCTCCTCAGCTGTGACCCAACCTATCCACCGCTTAGAACATCACATGTGGACAAAGCCTAACATTAGGGGGGATTTATAGGGACAGATTGTAGATATGCCTATTACACACCTTTGAAATGTGTGCATAATACATTTCACATTACCATGAGTGTTCTGAAGGTGGTGGGGACTGAAACTCATGTATCTGTCATAACTTCATTACTCCCACCTTCAGCTATTTGCCAGAGTAATATAGATCTTTGGAGGAACAGAACAAACACCATGATGGCTAAATCTTGACATTCTGTGCAAATCTGCACAGTTGACAGGTATGGCCCACTGCAGACAGAGCCAGATGTTATGTCCATAGCATTTGTTCAGCAGGACATCATTACAGCAAGTATTGATGGCACATATACAACTTTCATAATCAGCTATCCCATTTTTACAGACCAATTACTATATTCAATGACATGCTTACATGTTGCACATACCTGGTTAATTTTCAAGTTCCTTCTGTGTACAGGATGTCTTCCAGTTTCGTAATTTGAGGTTTTGTTTATTTATTTTTTTGAGGGGTCTCTCTCTCTCTCTCTCTCTCCATTACTGGGATCAAGCTTGTTTGAATAGTTTGAAGCATGGCTTTTGTAGGTGATGCTCATGTTCAGGTGATGGCCTCTGCACCAGTTGCTGTTCCCCACTTGCTAATTGCATGCAGGCAGCTGTGTAGGTCTTCCAATAGCCAATGTCATAGCAACCCACTATTATAAATAACTACATCATGTGGGTGTTGTCTGTTTACCTTTCCTGTATGGAAGACATCTTTCCTGTGTGTGGGCAGCGGTGTTACAGACAGCAGGACACTATACCTCTTTCAACAGGACTTGTGGACACAGGCCAACTGCATGTTTGTATAAGGTTCCAGACCTAGGAACAGTGTGTAAGTATTACTGTTATATGCATTGAATACTGCTAGTTTTACAGGGTTTGTGTGTACGTGCTAGTTTTGCACGAAATGCAGTCTTCTGCATAGCTCTCAACTGTGGGCCTATCCACATGTTGGCCAGATGATTGGCTGTTATATTTTGTCTGTTCCCCACACAGGTCTTGTCCCTGACATATCAGTAACATTCTCTCCATTGATTGATATAAGTACATGGCAACATCCATTTGTGTTTCTGACTTCATATTCCTAAGTAAGGGTATGTTGCAACCAATCCTGTAACACCAGTAACTTTCACAGTGTATAACAGCAATATTTCAAATATGGCCTTGTGTTTCAGCCTCTGTCCTCTACCTATATACCAGTTTTTGTCCAGATGTCAGGCAGTAAGAGCTTGATATGTAATGGTCTATCATTATTTGGTGCTGACATTCCTGCTATAATTCCATTGATGTTGTGGACTCCCACACAAGTTGTGCGGTAGGGCCCATATATATGAGGGCTACACCTGGACAAAACATGTGTGACTGTACAGTCTAGAGGTCAGTGTATGGAGAACACTGTTATATGCCATTGTAAGACATTTTATGGGGGAGGGTTATTAAATGTTTTTAACCTAGGCTGTTAGAACATGTGAGGGATATAAGTAATAAGAAACATTAAAATATATGGCTGTACATTTTCATATGTTTCACCATGGGAACAGTGGTGAGCTATAGCTTACTGTCTTGCACACAGTTTTCTATGTCAGTGTGATAATAACATTTTAAGTTAAGCATTGTTATGTAATGGATACATTTACATTGTGACAACTGATACTTTTCCCCTAGGGGGTTGAGTAGAGAGTGTAATTGGAGGCTGTTAAACTACATCTGTAATTAAGTGTTGATTGATTCTTATCTTCAAGGCAACTGTGTTTTTCCTTGTTGTACTACTTGAAGGCTTTAGCCCAGACAGCAACGTATGTTATGTTTTGCAGATTACTGTATCATATATTTTCTTTGAGAGTTGCATTAATCGGTTATTATGTATTTCAAACACCTAAATGCTATAAGAAATGACATAAACAGCTGAAATAGTACACAAATAAACATTTTTATGTATGCATACTGTGTGCGGTGTCATGTTCTTTGCATTGTGTGTAGGTATATGTTTCATGCAATAATTCTCATTTGGAGGAAAGAATCAGACACTGGCCATTTGAAAAAGTTGGCAACTGTAGGAATAATGGCTATGTGATATGCTTACACTATGCACCTCTATATATACTCTTTTGATATATATATATATATATATATATATATATATATATATATATATATATATATATAGGTATTTATATATTTATATATGTATGCATGTGAGCAACAGTAAGCAATGCTAACATCCAGTTAAATATGCTTACTGACAGCCTGAAACGTGCTTAATCTGTGTAGGCATTGCTTAGCGCAGTGCAGACATGCTTAATCCTGCTTACTACTGCTTAAAAGTGCTCACCTCCTCTTACTCCCGAGCTAATTTCTTTAAAAGAAAAGAAAAAAGGGCGATAGGAAAGTGGTGAAAAAGGGGAAACAAAGAGGGAAAGACGATAGGGAAAGTAGCTAGGGATGTGCAGGACAGGTGAAGGGAAGGTCCATAACTGTCCATTTCTTCTACAGCAACAGCTGTGAATATATACTGAATTTGGAGGTATATTTGGACAGTCAAATCCCTGAGAGAGGGGTGAGGACAACATTAATGTAGTGTGAAGCCAATTAGACCAGATTACATGTGTCCAGTGGACATGTGTGTGAAATGGATAGCTATGTATGGGGTGAAATTTTTGTTTGGGAACAGATTGCCCTTCTTTTTTTGTAAGGTGAGAGTGGGATGTTGGGGAAGGATAGTAGGTATAATTGGGGAGGTAGTTTGGGAAGGAAGACAGACAAGACAGGCAAGACTCATACAGGGGTGATATATGACACATGTGGGGGTAAACACCTAGGATGGGGAGAGGTGTTTGGAAATCGGAAGCCCATGAGCCCCCAAATGGAAACAGTGGGACTGAGGTCCCCAATCATGGCCAGTAACCACTGCACCTCCATGGCCCTGAAGGTGGCTGTGTTGGGGGCTGAGCAGGATGGGCAAGCTGACCGTCTAATTGCACCACATGGCAGTCAAGTTGGCATATCTCCAAACTCCCTTCAGAGCTCGCTACACTCCAATCCACAGACCTGACTTCAGGTGACAGTATCCTGTCTGCATCTGCTCTCAGGGGGAACAAGCCCCATCCTCTTAGGTAGTTCCACCCAAAGGTGGTGCAGGACCAGCAAATGAGGAGGTCCCGAGGTGAGTCCCAGATGTACTGGGGTCTGGGACCATGGCCATATGAGGTGGGAGAGGCGGGTCTGCTAGAACCGGCCTTCCCAAACATGCTATGATGTTGCAGTTTCAGAACACATGTGGGTTAGTAATAGTCAACACAATCCAGGATTAGTTATAACAGCATGCATAGATATTCCCATTAACCCAAAACACCAGATTTGAAACAGTTACATAGCAAACAGAACCATTGTATATATGGAACCACAGTGGCCATTACAACAGCATGCAGGTTACATTAATAGCAACAGAACACCAATGATAGTATTTCAACATGGTACATTAATAGAAATAAATTTCAATATTTGTTGAACAATAGGACATATGTCCCAACAGTAGGTTTGGTGTAAACATACCCACTGATTTGTGTGTTTAGATTATTGTTGCAGATATGGTGGAGGAGGAGATAGATGTCAACTAACAACTTATATATCCTTGCAGTACTCACAACTTTAATGATCATTGGTCTAATTATTAGTCTACAGGCATTATTACAATACCCTATGGCCTTGGTTTGGGCAGTGGTATGTTTGTACACAGTGTATACTTCAACTGTATTGTAGCTAAATTCTACTTCTCTTACCTGGTAGACATGTGGAAGGAATGTTTGTTAACACTACCTGACTGTTTCTACACATATTCCCAGATTCCTAATTGTAATTATGCACATACCTCTCAATCTCTTAATGCACAACATCTGAACAAAGCTTGACAACATGGGGGTACAAATAGGGACATATTTTGAATATTGCTCTTTTAAACTTTTAGATAGTTGCTAGAGTAACATGATTTTTTAATATACATTTTCTGAAGGATTTGATGTCTGACACTCAAATGTATGTCATTATTTGGTGACTACAATCTTGAGATCATCCCAGTGATTTGCCAGGAAAAAAACAGGAACAGGCCAAAAACATGAGCCAAATATCTGGACATTCTGGGAAAATCTGTACATTTGAGAAGTATGATTATGCATACAGCTTGCTACCACTCCCAGGATTTGAACCATGGATGTGTCTGCTGAAAATACAGCAATTTATGTTTCATCAGAGTGAGCTATTTAGACATGAGTGTCTGTTTCTTCAGTGTTTTCCAAGTCTCCCTTGGTTGTATAATCCGACCTTGTACTTACAACAGTCTTATACAGACATTCCTAGACATATTTTTATGTAGCACAGTGTGGTTAACAGTGGTTAATACAAAATTATTATTATTCAGAGACTGCAACATTAAATGCCATGCAATACCAGAGTAAACACAACCAGTCCAGGATTTAGAACTTTATTGCCAGGCAGTTACGGTTTCATTGAAATATCACATATATGGAGCTATTACTGTCATATTGTCTGGTTTATTCAGTACAACCCATACAAAGTTTTTATACTGCCGGGTGACTTTCTACTACTTTATATTTATTTGGTACGACTACTACAAGCAGGGTTGCTACTTGCCAGCCTCACAATGCAGCCTTTGCAGCTGACAGCATGGGCTTCCTGATTCACAGCCCGCTCAGCTGCAGCTGTAAAGGGAATAGAGAAATATTTAACCATATCTATCCATCACATACACAGGCTGGACTTTGGTAAACAGTTATTGATATGAATACTTACACACTGCTGGGACATCCCCCCTCTGCCTTGCTTTTTGGACCCACTCACCCAAAAGCTCCCTCTTCCTCCACTTCAAGTTGGCGTAGTGGTGCCAGACTTGTTCACCAGTCCAAGGGATACTAGTGGCACTGATGGGATCATGGGCAAGATGGTCCCAGGCTTCTGCTTTATATTGGAAGTCCTGGTACTGGCCATACAGCAGTCTCTCATCATGGTTATTTACCAGGAGTCCTACCATGACCTTGGACTCCTGTATGCCCCAGCAATGCATCCAGAAGCGCATGCCCTTGCAAACACCTGCCTCACTGCCTACACTGGGAAGCTGCAACCAGTTATGAACTGTATTCCTAACTGTGGGGTTTAAATTCGGCCAAGTTCCCACCCTTTGCCATGATTGGATGGTTTTGAATATGCTGAGCTAAGCTAAGCTACATGCAAACCTGCTTAGCTAAGGTTGGCAATGCTTAAAGGGGCAGATTCAGCACTGCTTACCAATGGGCAAATCCACTTAGCTGGGCTACTCATTGCAGAGCAGTCATATTTACACAATGCTTACACATGGTAAGCAGAGCTGTGCAATGCCTAGTTTGCTTATTTTTTATTTTATAGACTATCAACTGCATGGGATTGAGTCATCATTCATTACATATTATAAATTTGTCTACTGTCGCTGACATTTCCCAATGTGCTTTCATTACATTTATTCATGTGTGACTATACTGTATGGGGCACTTGTGTTTATATGGGGTTTTCACAACTTTATTAAACTGACACCTCACATCTGGACTTACTATAGTACTCTGGTTAACAAATATATGTTATTTAGTGGCTAATTATAAAAAAAAATGTTTGTGTACTGCTTTCACATGTAAAATGCAAATTGGTTACAGTGGGGATCAAACCGGGAATGGCTGCTTGCAAAGCATATGCTCTAATCATTACACTTTTTCAGTATTTCTTAAGCTGGATGTCTCTTGCTATTTAACGTCTTGTGCTGTTTAAGCTGGACTAAGCATAGCTAAGCAACGGGCATGCCCACGTAGCTACACTTAAACTTTATCGCATTTATAAAAAAAATTATTTGTTGTGTTTTTTTATCTGTACCCTTCAGAATTTCCCTGCTAATGCTGAACCTGTTATTCTATCAACTTTCTGCTTTGTGGGACGATTGTCCCTTTTGGCTTTGTTTACATTCCTTACCCTAACGAGTTGGGAGTGTGCACTATGTGCTTATGCTAAGTATGTTATTCTATAAACTTTTGCCTTGGTAGGGATGATTGCCCCTTATGGCTTTGACCAGATTTGTTACCCTGACGGGTTGGGGGATGATACAAGCATTCTCACTCATTTTATATTGCTGAAAGGCAATTCTGTATTGCAGGGCACATGTGTATTGTGAGAGCTCTGCTTTCAGGCACACCCCCTGCACTCGTACATGGAATCATGTCCATTCTAGAGCATGGCAGTGCGTCTTCATACATATGCATGGCGCACTGCCATGCTGAACAGGAATGGTCCCTGCCATTCAGGAATAACTTATTTCTGCAAGGCTGCTTGCTGAATCCAGGGGTATGAGTCTATTTAGCATGCAGAAATCACAGGTAATTCTTTGTCATGCATTACACAATACTAAATACACACATATATGCAATCAAGTCCACATTGCTGTGCATTACATACTAGGCTTTGATACTTGTCCATATTGTGTGACATAAAACTGGGAATTAGATTTAGCAACTAGAACTGCCTCTGCAGAATGTTTGACCTGTGGAATGTCTGGAACATTTTCTGGACTGGAATCAGAATTTTGAACACATTCTGGTATGGAAACAGTGTCTGATTCACTCTTAGATTTGAAGTCTCCATCACAGTAAAAATGTTGTAATGGTGATGATGATTCTGGTACAGGAAGAAGATGTTTATGGTTCCTCCTATATTCCACACCTTTGGAGTCTACCAGGTAGGATCTTGGCTCAGCATAGATGCCTAAAATCTGTCCAATTCGATCAAAACCTTTCAATGTCTGGATTCATACCGCTTCTCCTTCTCTCAACAGATGAAGCAATCTGCTCGGTCTGCTGTAACTAGATTTCTGGATATTACACTTCTTAAGCAATTGAGCCTCGATGGTTTCATTGTTCTTTGGTTTAGGGTTCAATAAACTTGAAGTAATGGGGAGCATAGTTCTAGTTTGCTGGAAAGGAGTCTTTGAGCAGGTGAGCCAAGAATATCATCACAGGGTATGTTTCTGAGATTAAGTAAATTCAAGAACACATCGGTATTGTCATGCTTTGACCTTTCAAGTAACTGCTTTGCATTCTGTACTGCATGTTCAGCTGGACCATTTGTCATTTCAGAATATTCAGGACTACTAGTGACATGTACAAAGTCCCATTCTTTTGCAAATGTCTGAAACAACTGGCTAGTAAATTGAGTAGCCTTGTCAGAAAGAACTTTGGGTGGACTACCATGAACTGAGAAATGACGTTTCAACTTAGTAATAACAGCAGTGGATGTTAGGTTAGGTAGTAGATCAATCTCAGACCAATTCAAATTAGAGTCTACCAAAACTAAATAGTATTGATTGTTCTACTCAAAGATATCAGCTGCAATTGTTGACCAAGGTAGTTCAGGAACTGGACTGAGCTGCAGTGGTTCTTTTTGCTAGTGCAGTCTAGTACTATTGCATACTAAACAAAAAGAAAGTACTTTGTCAATGTCTTTTGGTAATGAAGGCCAAAATACTAATTCTCTCGCACTTCTCTTAGTAAATGCAGATCCTGGGTGACCACGATGCAAAATCTGCATATATTCTTGTTATAAGGAAGCAGGAACAACAATTTTAGTACCTTTGAAAATAATGCCATCTTCTATCAATAATTCATCTACGCAAGGAAAATAGGTTTGCACTTCAGGTGGTACACTAGATTGCTTTGACGGCCATCTAACATTACTGTAGTGATCGAGCTTCTGCAAAATTGATTTAATCTGAGTGTGATCTCTCAACTCATCAAGTCTAGTGAGAGAAAAATTACGCACTGACATCACATCAAAGTCAAAATTTTCTGTGTCAAGCTGTTATGTCATATTTCTGGGTGATCTGGATAAGTTATCAGCCAGATAGAGCAATGTAACTTTTGTGTAGACCATTCTGAAATTGTACTTTTGCAATCTGCGCATCATTCTTTGTAATCTCGCTGGAATGGAATGCATAATCTTCTTTAGAATAGTAACTAGAGGTTGGAGGTCAATTTCAATCTGAGTGCCTTGATAATAAATATAATCATGAAACTTAGAACATGCAAATATTATTGTCAAAAGCTCTTTCTCTATCTGAGCATAATGCATCTCGGTGTGGGATCTAGATGCATAGGCTACTGGTCTGCCGTCTTGAAGTACAACTGTGCCAAGAACAAATTTTGAAGTATCACAGGAAAGAGTAACTTGTTTGTTCACATCATAGTATCTTAAGGTAGGTGGGGTGGCAATTTTTTGCTTAAGATTTTCAAATGTCTTCTGGTGCTGTTGCAGCCATGACCATGCAACATTTTTGCATGTTAGTTCTCTTAAAGGTGCTGTCAACTCACTGAAGTCTGGTATAAATTTGCCTAAGAATGGTGGCATCTTGCTAGGCAACTCTTTACAGTGCAAAAAACACTCCATAATGGCAGCACTTTGTGAATAGACACACCCAGCACAAGAAACTTTTTGAAATGGCTATAGTTTGACTGTATCTCACAAAATAGCTTCACTTTGCACACAATAAACTCTTTAAAATTCATGTACAGTAATAAGCACACACTGTAAGCACTTTTCCACACTTTGATATAGTTCGAATAACTTTAGTTATGCCCGTGATACAATACGATGTCGTAGTTATGCCAAAACATAGCACTTTGCCAAAACACATGCAGTCACCTTTCTTTATTTTTGCTTAATGTGCCCTTTTTGCCTTTATTATATTCAATTTGCTCATCTAAGCTGTTTTCATGCCCAATGTACTTTGCTTAGTTTTGCTTTAAGTACACTTGTTTTACTTTAAACATGCTCATTATATAAGTTCATAGGTTCATAGGTGTGTACAAGGCTAATGGTTCTGGAGCCTTTACAAGCCTAGCCCATAGGATTACCCTGGCATTGTGCCACCCGACCTTTGTTCCCAGTGCCTCTGTCGAGTAGAGCCACTGGAGTGATCCCCAGGGTGAATTTTCTATTTCCCATCCACTCATCAAGATTTTTCTTGAAGAGGGGTAGTGAGCTGCTCTTCTTGCATGTATGGGAAGTCTATTCCATAGCATGGGCAGTCTCTGGGTTATGAACCTGTCCCTCCAGCATGTTCTGTTGATTGTGGTAATGAGGTTGAGGTCTCTGGAGTGTGTAGTGTGGAGGGATTGGGATTTCTTTAGATGTAGCATTCCTAACAGAGCTGGGTCAGACATGACTTTGTAAATCAACCAGAGATTGTCTCTAAGTAGGTGATATGAGACAGAGAACAATTGGAGTTTTTTGAGTCTGTCCATATAGGGCAAGTATTTAAGGCCTAGGATCCTCTTTGTGAGCTACTTTTGTGATCTCTCCAGTTGTTGTAGGTGTCTAGTGAGGTGCATGCCAAATGGAACATTGTATTCGATAATTGGCCTAATAAGGAAAAAGTAGAGGAAGACAATGACCTGTTTCTTCCTGGATGCAAAACCCTTAGTAATGAGATGCCACATAAAAGGACTTTCTGACCACAGTGGTAATGTGGTGGTCAAAAGAGAGGTTGCTCTCAACCTGCATTCCCAGATCTTTTATAATGCCTTCTGTGTTCAGTGGACTACCATCAATGTGGTAATTCATGGGAACTGGGTTTTTCCCAAGGGGGATGACGACATATTTTTTTGGCATTAAGCTTAAGGCCATGGTTCTAACACCAGTCATTGGTCTCAGTGAGGCCTTTCTGTAGGATGTCAACATCACCTGGGGAGTTAATAATAGCTCCCAACTTGCAACTGTCTGCAAACTTTGTCAGCCAGAGTCCGTTTGTGTTGGCCTGGACTTTATAGAAGTAGACACCAAACAGGAGAGGACCCAGGACCGAACTCTGTGGGACTCCACTCATGACTGGTCAGCAGTCTGACTTGGAGTCAGCTACTTTCACACTGTGGGTTCTATTTGTGAGACAGTTTGCAATCCACCTAGTGATATAGGGGTTGATGCCTAGCTTAGTGAGTTTTCTATGATTCCTGTGTGGTGAATGGTATCAAAGGCCTTGACCAGATCAAAGTAGGCTGTGTGAACCACCGTGTCTTCTTTCACAGCTCTGGTGACTGACTCAAAGAAGTCGACCAAGTTGAGCAGGCATGATCTACCCTTCACAAACCAAACTGTGTGGGATCCAGAATTTGGAGATTCCCTATATTCTTATTTATTAGGTCCATGATGATGTGCTCCATAGCTTTGCATATCAGACTCATCAGGCTAGTGGGGCGATAGTTTCCAGGGTCTGTAGTCACGCCTCCTTTGTGGAGAGGAATGGCTGTAGCAGTGCATCATTCGGTAGGGACAAAGCCTAAGGTGAGGCTGTGATTGAACAGGGCACACAGGTGAGGTGCCAGTTCACTCTGTAGTTCATGTAGAACACAGCTAGGGATATTGTCAGGACCCATACAAGCTGTATTCTTGGCCTTGGACAGTGCTGTTTTAACCTATGCAGCAGTAATACTGGGTGCCTGAGAATCTACTGGTATTGTGATTGGTCCTTTGGGGGGGTAAAGTTGGCACTGAATCTGTTGGCCAGTATATTGGCAATATCTGTTGGCATGGTATAGGAGATACCATTGTGCAGTAGCTCATAGAAAATCTGAGTATTGCTGTGGAGATTCTTTACATAACTGTAGAAGGTCTTGTGGTTGTCTTTACTATCTGCTGTAATTCTGTTTTCATAGCTAGCTTTAGAGGATTTGATGAGGGATCTAAACTTTTTGTTGAGGCTGATAAGAGAGTTTTTCCAGTCTTGGGAGTTCACCTTATCCTGCATCAGTTTCTTTATTCTGTTGTAGAGTTTGTTTATGGAAGGGGACCACCAGATTGGCTTCCTTTTTTTGGAAGAGAGCGTCTTGGTTCTATTGGATATGGTGTGATCCATGCATTTGTGTACATGTTCATACAGTGCATTGGTGTATGATTCAGCAGTCATGCAACTATTCTCCATTTGCATGGGTGCCATGAAGTTAGCCACCTCTGTTTTTAGGAGCCCAGAGTTAGTTTTGGAGAAGTTTTTCATGGTGGTTACCTTTCTGGAGGGAGTGGTGGGTGGAAGGGATGTGGAATTCAAAGGTGATTAGTTTGTGGTCTGATCTAACCATGGAGGACTTGACTATTGGTGTAGAGCAACTCTAATATAGGCCTTAGTGACTCCTCCTTAGCCTGGTTCCAAAGCTACCTAGCCAGCCGTCAACAAGCAGTACTGTGGTAGCACAAACTCTCTCCACTGCTCTCATTCACTTTTGGTGCACCACAAGGCTCCATTCTAGGCCCATTACTTTTCTCTCTGCATACTAACAATCTCCACTCTTACATTCCTCATGCATCTGTCATACAATATGCAGATGATCCACGCTATTCTGTTCAGCTTCTTCTTTACAAGAACTGCAATCACTTACTCAGCTATCCTTTCTATCAGTTGAAAAATTCCTATCTAACATCCAAATTATTTTGAACCTAATAAAACAAAACTGCTTCTTTTCAAACCAACCAGATCCACCTCCTTAGACTCCACCTTTAATATCAGATCCAGTAACAAAACTAATATTTCTCCCATACTTCACACAAAACTACTCGGTGTTGAGATTGACAATAATTTGAGATTTGATACTCACATTGCCCACACTATTAAGAAAGTACATAAGAAACTGGGAACCCTCTATAGGAATACACAGTATCTTACAAAACAATCAAAATTCACCATATCACATACCCACCTCCTTTCCACTCTAGTGTATGCCTCCTCTATCCTCACCAATCTTAGAAAGACAGATTTAGCAAAGCTT
Organism: Protopterus annectens; assembly: GCF_019279795.1. Classification (NCBI taxonomy): domain Eukaryota; kingdom Metazoa; phylum Chordata; order Ceratodontiformes; family Protopteridae; genus Protopterus; species Protopterus annectens. Next base: position 439,251,156 of record NC_056725.1, read on the forward strand.
GAATCCTGCTGTAACAAAATTGCCGGGTTTGCCACTGACTCCCCATATAGAACACACCACTGCATAGTTTTAAACCAGCTCAACTGGCTAAAAATTCTGTACATCTTGCAGTGCAATCAACTTACGCAATCTCCTAAAATTCTGCATAACCTCGAGAAAACCCCTTCACTGCAAACCTTACTTGAGTAACAGGACTCTCCCTCAGACAATACATTCCTTCTTGATGTAACTAAACCCCTCAACACAGCAGGAGAATCACTCTTCTCTAATTTCACATCCAAAGCAGCACAAAAAATGTCCTGAAGTTAAAAGGCTTCTAGAACACCAAACCAATGTAAAAAAGCAAAAACAGCTGAAGTCCACCACAGTTGTCTTATTACATGACAAAGCTTTTGAGTAAAACTCTTCATCAGTATCTAAAAACACACAGTCTTTCTGAGTTTAAATACCTAAAAGTAGCCAATTAATTATTGCATGTTCTGAGCTTATTAAAGCTATTAAAGTTCCCACATAAAAATATATATGCTTAGCTAAAATGCATCTTATTTATAAGTAAAATGTGCGTCTCATATAAAATACAAGGCATAAGTACATAAAACATAAAACATTTATTTGCCACATTATTTATCTATAAATCATTTTTAAATGTTATTATCCCTATCTTTCAATGTGGGTTTTAAGCTCAAGGTACTATTCAGACCTGGGAGATGGTCAGCCCTAAAGTAATTTACCCATCTATACTCATTCAGTTCTTTTTATTCACCATATCTCCACCATTTTTGTTCCTAGATAATATTTATAAAATTCTGAATTTAAATATATGCTCTGCACCCATGTTCTTTATGTGTTTTGCTAAAGCATTAGTTAAAACTCTCCTTTTATATCTGGCATATGTGCACTGATTCTGTCCTTAAGTCTCTTATTAGTTTTACCAATATAAAAACTTGTGCACGCTATACAGTGTGCAAAGCAAATCACATTTTCTGAAATACAAGTACCCCTTGCATTAAATTTAAAATTCTCTCCGCTGATTGGGTGCTTAAAAAATACTTCTGTACTTATATCTATACACTGTACATAGTTATAACATGGAGTTGTCCCAGTCTTCCCATGATATTTCATGACTTCTTTTTTACTATTCATGTATTTGAAATGTAGCTGTTGTCTCAAGTTATTTTCTCTTTTGCATGTGAAGCTTGGCTTCTCTCATATAATCTTAGTTTCCTTTTTAGGGGCCAATATTACCCAATTTCTTCTAACTATATATTTTATCAAACCAGTATGTCCATTATATGTTGTAATATAACTGATACTTCTTCTTTCTTTCCTGAAACTTCTACCAGTAGTATTAACTTCAGCTTTTTCAGTTTGTACACTAGCAAAATACGCTTTAGCTATATCATTTCTCAAAGTTCTTACTATATTTTTAGACCTATCAATTAACTTCACGTCATAACCTTTATCCAAGAAATCTGATGCCATTATTTCAATCTTTTAACAAATGTATCATCTTTTGTACTCAGCCTACTAGCTCGCATAAACTGGCTCTTGACAACACCCTCAAACACATGATGTGGGTGCATACTCTGATAGTGAACATACTTTGCTGCTTGTATCGGCTTCTTATATATAGCTGTACTCATTACATCATTTTCCTTAAAAATAGTTACATCTAAAAAATTAATTATATTTGATGAACTATTGACATCAAATCTCAAAAATTCAGTTGTTGAATGTAAGTATGCTACAAAACTCTTTTAGTGACTCTTTCCACAAAAGAAAGGTGTCATCTACAAATTGTTTATAAAAAGCAATATTTTTATGTCTAAATTCAGCTGTGGTTCCATTATAAATACGTTCTTCATCCCACATTGCTAACACAAGGTTTGCATGAGTATTAGTAATGGGCGTACCCATTGCTACCTCTTGTCTCTGATGATAGCATTATTCATTAAAGCTAAAGATGTTATTTTCTAGAACACATTCTATTAATGAACAGAATAGTTCTACCTTACTAGCATCAAATGTACCATGTTCATAAATATATTGTTTTAATAGCTCAAATCCTTCATTATTGGAATGACAGTTAAAAAGTGATTTAATGTCTATTGTTACCATCATAACATTTTCAGACATATTCATATCATTCCATTGTTGCAGACCTATCAGAAAATATTGAGTACCCTTAATATAACTTTTTCTAAACTGCAGTAAGGGGACTAACTTCCTATCCACATATATTGAAATAGCTGTTGCTATCCATCGTGTTCCAGAGACAATAGGTCTCATGGGAGGTCTTGTTGTACTCTTATGCAGTGTAGGGAGTCTATACATAAATGGAGTAACTGGACTAGCTGCATATAAACAGTTATAGTCATCTGGGCTTATACTTGCATCCATTAGTAATTCACACAAAAAAGTTTTCATTTTACAAATAATATTGTTCACAGTTGCATTATTCACTAATTCAAATGTCATAGAGTCTGATAGTAAATCATTCATCCATTCTATATATTGTTCAACACCCATTATTACAATCATACCCCCTTTATCTGCAGATTTGATAATGATATTACGATTATTGCATAAAAAAACAAGTGCTTTCTGTTCAACTTTACTCAAATTATAATACTTATTACCTTTCTGTTTGGTAAAAAATAGCTGGTACATATCTTGCTCACACATATCCAAAAATGCATTTACATTAAGTGTACTCAACGGTACAAAAGTGCTAGAGCATTTTAATACATTTTCCAACTGTTGTTCATCTTTATACAATAACTTTATATCTAAATTTCTAGTAAACAACCATAGTTCAGTTAATGCTTCAGATAAATGTCCTGCTGCCGATGGTACAAAGGTTAAAAGTTCATTTGTATTTAGTTCATAGCTAGATAAATTCACTACATTGTCATGAAAAATATTCAAGTCTTTTTCTTTTTGTAATTCATCCCTCCCCTACCTTGCTTGTTACATTCGAATACCTCTGTTGTTCTTCCTCCATTGAGCTCCTCACTCTCTTGTAACTGCTTCTCCCGCTGCTTTTCTCCCTGATAGCAACTGGTTGTTTTAGAGAGAAACAACCCTTCAGTAAAAAATCATTCAGTTGGTTATTGTGTTATATTTCAGTATCTTTAGGTGCAGCACTGCTTACAGGTAATTCTCTGTCCCTTATTTCTGCCTGTTGAGCAGGTGGGAAGTCATCCAGACAGGAAATGGCTTCACCACGTTTCGCTGACACTATAGGAGTGAGTGGTGCTTGATCAAGCACCTCTATTAGTTCATTGGTTACATTTGGCATGCAGCCATTCTTTTCTGCCTGAGCTATGTCTCCTCTAGGCGGGGGACATCTTAAAGGCTTGTCATACAGTAGGTTAACATTATTTGAACGATATAACACCACTGGCTCTTCTTTCGGCCATGAAAAAATATTACTAGTTTTAAAGTCTTTTATGTCATGCAAAAGTTTTCTTTTTTTAGTGGCAATTAGATTTCTTTCGAAGAGCTTTATTTGTTCCAGGAACTTTTCATAGTCAGCAGCAATACATTAGAACAGATTAGAACTAGTGACAGTATTTTCTAAGCTCATTATCTCAGCAATCAGTTCCATTTCACATTTAGAGAAAAACTTATTCATTAGCTGCATATACTGTGCACTTAACCACAAGTTTAACTCTTGCCATTTTAATAAAAGGCCTTCATATTTGTTGCAATATGTTGGCATTAAAGTTACTCTCAGCCCTCTTTGAACAATACAAATTTGCAAATATACATTAAAGCTCATTCTTTGCCACTGAAGTATCTTATAATGTTAAAATAAATGCACAGCAAAACCAATATCCAAAACAGAAGCAGTATCCAAAAACGAAGTTTCACAGCAAGCTTTATTAATTAATTTAAGTGCTTTCATCAGCCTTAGGCCTCAGACTTCATCAGAAACACTTAAAATAAATTAATTGCACATTTAAATATCTTCCTTAATAGTCACATGGTGCTAAAAACATGCCCCCCATTTAATTCCACAATTAGTTCAAGGAAAAAGTGCATCAGAGTTGACTCTATGTACAAAAATCTTATAACTATACATTAATAAATAAGTAATTGTCATAAAATTCATGTTAAATACATTTACATCAACTGATGTTTGAATAAGGCTCAAAACAAAATATAAATACTACAATAAATATGTGAACATTTGAGTAAATAAAATAGTTTTTACATTAATCCTGTCAATCCACACATACCATAAGTAAATACCTAACTACATCAACTATTTTAAATTTCAAAACAAGTCATAAAATAATATGATATATTATAAATACGTAAAACTACTATAAATGTTCATACCCTTTGTTAAATATGATTTTTTTATTTAAGTTTTAAATAACTGGAAATAGACAAGGTCTCATTAAGACCTGTAGGACTGGTAGCATTAACATGGAGTTGCCAAACCAACTCCCTGTATTGCAACCATATGTCTTTAGGCCCACCCCTCATATCTTTGTCAATAATTTGCTCCAAACTTGAGAATCTGAAACAGTGGCCACTGTGCTCAAAGACATATCTAGCTAAGGCATTAGACAAATTAACCTTACCTATATCGTAGGTATTTTGGTAAATCCGTTTGTTAAATGCATTTTTTGTTTTTCCAATGTAAAACATGCTACAATGTTGGCAAATAATGATGTATACCAAGCATTTTGTCATACAATTAATCTTTTGTGTAAGTTTTACATTTCCATACCCTTCAATATATACAACATTTGTTTCAAGAATATGGCAACATTGGGGGCAGTGTCCACATCTTCTCATACAACCACCCCCACTTTTCTGTGCATTCCTTTCCAAAATGTTTTTAATGTTTGAATTTCTTTTGTAAATCACCAATGGCGTATATCCCATTTCCACTTTACTTTCTTTCATATCAGTTAGTATGCACCAATTATTATTAATATCTTTTATCTCACTGAAAACAGGACTAAATGTCAAAATCAAAGCCCTATTGAAACCTTTATCAGTAACCCCAATATTAAGGTTACCAAACCACCATCAAAATGCGCATGGTGGTTGTGTTTGACACATTAATGCCCAATAAGAGGACAAAATACCCATCAGTTCTTTTGTTAATAACTTCCCGCAAAATAGGGTCAATAAAAACTTCAGGGTAACCTCTCCTGATCAACATGTATTTGAGAGTATCCATTTCATCAATGAATTGTTTAAGGTCACTGACCATTCTTGCTATCCTCACTCCTTGCCCCTTAACAAGTGATTTTTTTTTCTGGTGTGGGGGTGACAACTTTCAAAGTGTAGCAAGGTGTTAGAAAAAGTAGGTTTTCTATATATAGTTGGATTGAACCCTTTTCTAACCTGGTCCTTAGTAATTTTAATATCTAAAAAGTGTATTGTGTCCTTGGTAGATTCCATGGTAAAAGACAAAAAAGTTGTGCTGTTGTTTAAAAATTCAAAGAAACTATCCAAAGCTTCCTGGGGACCATCCCAAAATATCAGGATGTCATCAAAGAAGCGACCATATAATTTACAAAATTTAAACAGATAATTTTTTAACACAAACATTGTTTCCCATTGTGCCCCCATTGCCTCACCAACCTTTTGTTTAAAATACCGATTATCAAACACAATAAAATTGTTCTCAAGGATTACCTCTATAAGCGTTCTGAACATTAAAATCCTGTTGTGACCAAAGGTGGTATTTGAACAAAGAAAATCATAAAACCATTGGGTACCAATATCATGAGGGATAACAGTAAACAGATCCTTAACATCTACTGTGGGCAAAATTAGATGTTCACAAAACAGGTTGTCTTTAATCTTACTTAAACAGTCCCAAGAATCCTTGCAACACATTTTTAAGTTGAAAATCCACTAATTTGGCCAGATTGAATGTTTTGGATGCCTTGGCATCAACAATAGGTCTCAACGGAGGATCTACAATATTTTTGTGGATTTTCAGGATGCCAAACATTGTCGGTATCCTGGGTGATTTCTGTTGCAAAAAATTAAACTCACTTGTAGTAATCTGTCCATCTAATAGAAAATCATTCAAAATAACATCAATGTGCCTGTAGACTACATTTAATTCATTCATTGATGTTTGTTCATAACTATCACTGAGCAAGTGCTCAAACATTTTCTCAAGGTACACCCTTTTTTCCATTACTATAACACCCCCTCCCTTATCAGGTTTCATTAACCTGATATTTGTATCGTCACAGATATTTTTTAGAAGTTCACTTTCTTCATTTGTAATGTTAGTTGTAAAGTCTTTTTTCTTATATTTAATAAGATTCCTAACTTGATGACTACAGAGATTTTTGAACACCTGTAACAAGGGATGTAAAGGGGGATTGAACGTGCTCAGTTTTTTACATTGTGTAACTTGTGTACTGTTAAACTCGTTGTCAAAGTAGATACACAAATTAAGTTTCCTTACAAAAACTTCAACTCCAAAACGGCCGTTTCCACAGCGGGAATCTTAGCAGGAAGATAGTTAAACCCTTTTTGGAACAATTAAACCCACTTATGATCAACAGTTACATTACGCAAGTTAAATATTTTGAAGTCACCCTCATTATTCGTAACTATATGTGTTTCCATTTGAGTGACAGAATCTATTACCACCTGTTGTTCACCTTCCCTCATCCCCTGTAGGGGCGGCCCCTGTTGGAAAATGTATTCCTGAAGTTCCCATTGCTCTCGACATCCCTGCCCTGGGTATATTGCCTCGTTTGATTCTGGAGGTGTTCTGATCTCCTCAGGGGCATGTCTAAAGAGGCTACATCATCAAGGATGTCATTTTCAGCTTCATCCCTCAAATCTTGGTCAACATAGTCATTTTGTTACATGTTTTCTCTACCATTAAACTGTTGAACTCTACTAAATCCACTAGGTGTGGGGTAAGCCTTCTCAGCCTCATAGTCTTTTTTGTCACTTAACAACTTTTTACTTTTTTTATCGACCAAATCCTTCACATATTTATCAGTGTTAACAAACATAGCCCTATATTTGTCTGTTTATTGTGGAAATCCTAAGTCAATTTTAAGCATTGCATCACACTCTTCAACCGTTTTTTTTTTAATTAAAACCATTTTCCTATAATTTTCCCTCATTAAACATTCAACTAGTTCACAACCATGCCTGTTAAACATTGAAATAAGTTCCTTATAAAAGTCAGTGCCTTGAACAGTACCTGAAGGAAATCTCCATGTCCTCAATCCTTTGGGTACATGTTCCCTCTGCAAGCATTCTCGTAAATAATTGAAGTCGTCCAGACAGGAAATTACTTCACCACATTTCGCTGACACTCTAGGAGTGAGTGGTGCTTGATCAAGCACCTCTATTAGTTCATTGGTGACATTTGGCATGCAGCCATTCTTTTCTGCCTGAGCTATGTCTCCTGTAGACAGAGGACGTCTTAACGGCTTGTCATACAGTAGGTTAACATTATTTGAATTATATAACACCATTGGCTGTTCTTTCGGCCATGAAAAAATATTACTAGTTTTAAAGTCTTTTATGTCACGCAAAAGTTTTCTTTTTTTAGTGGCAATTAGATTTCTTTCGAAGAGCTTTATTTGTTCCAGGACCTTTTCATAGTCATCAGCAATACATGGGAAGGGATTAGAACTAGTGACAGTATTTTCTAAGTTCGTTATCTCAGCAATCAGTTCCATTTCACATTTAGAGAAAAACTTATTCATTAGCTGCATATACTGTGCACTTAACCGCAAGTTCAACTCTTGCCATTTTAATAAAAGGTCTTCATATTTGTTGCAATATGTTGGCATTAAAGTTACTCTCAGCCCTCTTGGAACAATACCAATTTGCAAATATACATTAAAGCTCATTCTTTGCCACTGAAGTCTCTTATAAAGTTCTGTTTTAAAACACAGTTGTTTCAAAATCGCCTGTAGGCTATTCAGTTCACAGGTAACATCAGCATTCAGTTTAGAACAAGTCTCATCAGTACTTACATCACAGAAGGTGAATAATGGATTATTCTCAACTTTAAGTAAATTGCTTATTTCATCCCTCTTGTCTGCTGTTACATTTCTACTCATGGTGCTTTGGGCACTGTGCACCATCACAGTAGTAGAAATAGAACATTCAGGCTGCATTTCAAAGACAAAGTGTAGGAAGATTACAAAAATCTTCAAAAAACAGCACAAAAAAATCTCCTGAAGTTAAAGGGCTTCCAGAACACCAAACCAATGTAAAAAAGCAAACACAGCTGAAGGTGCACCACAGTTGTCTTTATTACATGACAAAACTTTCAAGTAAAACTCTTCATCAGTATCTAAAAACAGTTACATGTTAAAAGATCGAACATTTGAAACATCAAACTGCATATGGTCGAGACCATATGGTCAATGTTTCAAAACATCAGTCTTTTAACATGTGTAAAATTAGATGAAAGAAAGGAGTTGGAAGACTGTAATGCAGGGGGGCAAGCACCCCTGTAGTCCACATGTGAGGGCTGCACCCCACACCCCCTACTGAAATATACCAACTCTGAGATTGAGCTACAGCAGGGAATATGAAAACTTCCCGTTCCGCGCTGTATTCTCAGTGTAGCGCGATCTCGGAGTTGGTGTATTTAAGTAGAGGGGTGTGTGTGGGGCACAGCCCCCCACATGGGGGTTGCAGGGGGGCTTGTCCCCTGCATTACAGTCTTCTAACTACTTTCTTTCATCTAATTTTACACATGTTAAAAGATCGATGTTTTGAAACATCGACCATATGGTCTCGACCATATGCAGTTCAATGTTTCAAACATTCGATCTTTTAACATGTAACCCTAAAACCACACAGTCTTTCAGAGTTTTTGTGCTGTTTTGTGAAGGTTTTTGTAATCTTCCTGAAATACACTTTGTCTTTGAAATGCAGCCTGAACTTTCTATGTCCACCATGAGCAGAAATGTAACAGCAGACAAGAGGGATGAAATCAGCAATTTACTTAAAGTTGAGAATAATCCATTATTCACCTTCAGTGATGTAAGTACTGATGAGACCTGTTCTAAACTGAATGACAATGTTACCTGTGAATTGAATATCATACAGTCAACTTTGAAACAACTGCATTTTAAAACAGAACATTATAAAATTCTTCAATGGCAAAGAATGAGCTTTAATGTATATTACAAATTGGTATTGTTCCAAGAGGGCCGAGAGTAACTTTAATGCCAACATATGGCAACAAATATGAAGACCTTTTATTAAAATGGCAAGAGTTAAACTTGCGGTTAAGTGCACAGTATATGCAGCTAATGAATGAGTTTTTTTCTAAATATGAAATGGAACTGATTGCTGAGATAACTTGTTGTGTTGTTGTGTCTTTCAGCTTTTCCCGGTTAGGGGTCGCCACAGTGGAACTCCGGTCTGCTAATGATTGGCAGTAGATTTTCACGTGTCGAGTTGCCAGCTCTGGCGCACAACCTACAACAAAGGTACACCCATTCACGCATGTCTCCATACAGAAGACGCTTTAGCTGAGAATCGAACAGGACAACGTCTTACTGTGAGGCGACAACGCTACCTCAGTACCACCACCGCAGTTGATTGCTGATATAATGAACTTAGAAAATACTCTCAATAGTTCTAATCTGTTCTAATGTATTGCGGCTGACTATGAAAAAGTCATGGAACAAATAAAACTCTTTGAAAGAAATCGAATTGCCACTAAAAAAAGAAAACTTTTACGTGACATAAAAGACTTTAAAACTAGTAATATTTGTTCATAGAGAAAGAGCAGCCAATAGTATTACATCATTCAAATAATGTTAACCAACTTTATGACAAGCCTTTAAGACATCCCTCACCTATAGGAGACATAGCTCAGGAAGAAAAGAATGGCTGCATCCTAAATGTAACCACTCCTATAGTGTCAGCAAAATGAGGTGAAGCCATTTCCTGTCTGATCAACTTCCCACCTGCTTTACAGGCTGAAATAAGGCACAGAGAAGTACCTGTAAGCAGTGCTGCACCCAAAGATACTGAAATAAAACACAATAACAAACTGAATGATGATTTTTTACTGAAGGGTCACTTCTCTCTAAAACAACCAGCTGCTACCAGGGAGAAAAGCAGCGGGAGAAGCAGTTACTAGAGAGAGAGGAGCTCAATGGAGGAAGAACAATGGACGTATTCGAATGTAACAAACAAGGTAGGCGGAGGGATGAATTGCAAAAAAAAAAAAGACTTGAATATTTTTCATGACAATATAGTGAATTTATCGAGCTATGAATTAAATATAAATTAACTTAAGGTATTGGCAAAAGGTTTAATCTTTGTACTATCGGCAGCAGGACATTTATCTGAAGCATTAACTGAACTACAGTTGTTTACTAGAAATTTAGATTTAGAGTTATTGTATAAAGATGAACAACAGTTGGAAAATGTATTAAAATGCTCTAGCACTTTTATACCATAGAGTGCACCTAATGTTAAAGCATTTTTGGATATGTGTGAGCAAGATATGTACCGGCTATTCTTTACCAAACAGAAAGGTAATAAGTATTATAATTTGAGTAAAGTTGAACAGGAAGCCCTTGTTTCTTTATGTAATAATCATAATATCATTATCAAATCTGCAGACAAAGGGGGTATGATTGTAATAATGGGTGTTGAACAATATATAGAATGGATAAATGATTTACTATCAGACTCTATGACATTTGAATTAGTGAATAATGCAAGTGTGAACAATATTATTTGTAAAATGAAAACTTTTTTGTATGAACTACTAATGGATGCAAGTATCAGCCCAGATTACTATAACTGTTTATATGCAGCTAGTCTGGTTATTCCATTTATTTATAGACTCCCTACACTGCATAAGAGTATAACAAGACCTCCCATGAGACCTATTGTCTCTGGAAAATGATGGAAAACAACAGCTATTTCAATATATGTGGATAGGAAGTTAGTCCCTTTACTGCAGTTTAGTAAAAGTTATATAACGGATACTCAAGTTTTTCTGATAGGTCTGCAACAATGGAATGACATGAATATGTCTGAAAATGTTACATTGGTAACAATGGACATTAAATCACTTTTTACTGACAATCTTAATAATGAAGGATTTGAGCTATTAAGACAATATATTTATGAACATGGTACATTTGATGCTAGTAAGGTAGAACTATTCTGTTCATTAATAGAATGTGTTCTAGAAAATAACATCTTTAGCTTTAATGAATAATGCTATCATCAGAGACAAGGGGTAGTAATGGGTATGCCCATTGCTAATACTTATGCAAACCTTGTGTTAGCAATGTGGGAGGAGGAACATATTTATAATAGAACCACAGCTGAATTTAGGCATAAAAATATTGCTTTTTATAAACAATTTGTAGATGACACCTTGTTTTTATGGAAAGGGTCAGAAAATGTGTTACATAGTTTTGCAGCATACTTACATTCAACAACTGAATTTTTGAGATTTGATGTTAATAGTTCATCAAATATAATTATTTTTTTAGATGTAACTATTTCTAAGGAAAATGATGTAATGAGTACAGCTATATATAAGAAGCCGATACAAGCAGCAAAGTATGTTCACTATCAGAGTATGCACCCACATCATGTGTTTGAAGGTGTTGTCAAGAGCTAGTTTATGCGAGCTAGTAGGCTGAGTACAAAAGATGATACATTTGTTAAAAGATTGAAATAATGGCATCAGATTTCTTGGATAAAGGTTATGATGTGAAGTTAATTGATAGGTCTAAGAATATAGTAAGAACTTTGAGAAATGATATAGCTAAACCGTATTTTACTAGTGTACAAACTGAAAAAGCTGAAGTTAATACTACTGGTAGAAGTTATAGGAAAAGAAGAAGTATCAGTTATATTACAACATATAATGGACATACTGGTTTGATAAAAGATATAGTTAGAAGAAACTGGGTAATATTGGCCTCTAACCAGGAAATTAGTAAGATTATAGGAGAGAAGCCAAGCTTAACATGCAAAAGAGAAAAGAACTTGAGACAACAGCTACGTTTCAAAGAAATGAATAGCAGAAAAGAAGTCGTGAAATATCATGGGAAGACTGGGACAACTCCATGTTATAACTGTATACATTGTATAGATATAAGTACAGAAGTATTTTTTAAGCACCCAATCAGGAGAGAGAATTTTAAATTTAATGCAAGGGGTACTTGTATTTCAGAAAATGTGATTTGCTTTGCACATTGTATAGCGTGCACACGTTTTTATATTGATAAAACTAATAAGAGACTTAAGGATAGAATCAGCGCACATATGTCAGATATTAAAAGAAGAGTTTTAACTAATGCTTTAGCAAAACACGTAGAGAACATGGGTGCAGAGCATACATTTAAATTCAGAATTTTACAAATAATATCTGGGAACAAAAATGGTGGAGATATGGTGAATAAAAAGAACTGAATAAGTATAGATGGGTAAATTACTTTAGGGCTGACCATTCCCCAGGTCTGAATAGTACTGTGAGCTTAAAACCCACATTGAAAGATAGGCATAATAACATTTAAAAATTATTTATAGATAAATAATGTGGCAAATAATTGTTTTTATGTTTTATGTACTTATGCCTTGTATTTTATATGAGACGCACATTTTACTTATAAATAAGATGCATTTTAGCTGAGCATATATATTTTTTATGTGGGCATTTTAATAAGCTCAGAACATGTGATAATTAATTGGCTGCTTTTAGGTATTTAAACTCAGAAAGACTGTGTATTTTTAGATACTGATAAAGAGTTTTACTCCAAAGCTTTGTCGCGTAATAAAGACAACTGTGGTGGACTTTCAGCTGTTTTGGCTTAATTTCATATCCAAACTATGGAACTCCTTAACAACAAACATATCTTCTGTATTACCATTAACACAGTTTAAAAACACACTAAGAACTCACTTTAATTCTTATTGGGTCTGCTGCTGTACTGGTCCAAGCTAGCTTCCATCTTCAGTTCCACTATACTCTGTTCACAATAGTTAATAGCTCTTTGCGTGTTGTACACATGACTATATCCTAGGACTACCATATAACTAGACTAATCAATTGTACACTTTGTTATATTTCTGTATGTATCTACTTATTTATGTTTTCTCACTCTGTTAATGTCAGTGTATTTTTGTAAATTGCATTTGTCACAACTATTTTGTCTATTATGTATTGCACTCATTCTTGCTGTTGTTTATTTGTGGAGCTTTTCTCCTCAGGCCTCCACTGAAAAAGGACATGTCCAGTGGACTTCCCGATTAACAAATGTAAAATAAAATAAATAATATAAGCTATATTGTTTATTGTGTCATTTGCATTATAATAATTATCAGCCCTCTTTTATTTCCATTTTGTCTGTCTAGGCACATCTGCTTCTGATTTTCCATGATCACCTGTAAATGGTATGTGTACAACCTTTTTATTACTAGCAGTGATGAAGAGGCATACTCTGGAGCTGAAGAGGGTCATTTGACAATGACATTGTGGTACAGCATCCCCTGCTAAAGTTTGGTCACAGTCAGTATGCCTATGCATATGCATGACATGGAGCCATCAGAGGTAGGACATGGTTGATCAGGTTAGTGTGGCCTCTCTACTTGCAGAGCTGGCTGAGTATGTCCATAGCCACCATGAGGATGAAGTGTCACACAGAGGTGTTGGCAGAAGTCCACTGAGAAGGCCTGCTGTCCATCCCCACTTGATATTGGTTTGTCTGTAGGTGCCATGTAATGTATGTCAAGGGCCATAATGGAGGCATATACAAATTCTACCAGGGCATTGGAAGAGATAGCCTGAGTACTGCATGTTGTGCATTTTGATGTGCAAGACTGCCTGAAATGTGTGGGTAATTCCTTGGATAGGATGAATGACACACCGGCTTGTGCAGAGCCTGTAATGGAATGTCTGCCAGGGGAGGGTTTAGCATTCATGTGGCTAGACAGCCACTATATCATCAGATGTTGGTTGATGTGGTCATGCCAGATCCTGCAACTTTCACTGCTCCATCAATGATTGAGGTATCCACACTCAGATGTGGTAGGCCATGTGTTCATGGTTATGGATGTAGTCATGATGACAGATCATCCAGCAGACATCATTCACATTTAGGTAGCACCCCGGCCTCTAGCTAGGGCCATGGGACTGGCAGTGCTTCATCTGGCAGAGGTAGTTCTCATGGTTGACAGTGGCGGCAGTGAACTGAATATTCTACCATGCATGGTACACACATGTCCAGATGGAAGGATGCAGTGCTAGTACAGTGCTTGATTGTGTTCATGCATACACCCCCACACACACACACACACACACACACACACACACACACACACACACACACACACACACACACACACACACACACACACACACACACATAAACATGGAGCAAGTGATGACAACTATGCCCTGCCCTTTGCACATTTGTTGAGACTTAGGGTTGTCTGTGTCTGATGCACAGATTTGATAGCTAATACTTGCATACCCAGGTGCCTGCTTTAATTAAATGAAATGCAAAACTTTTTTTTTATAGTTCCTTTTCTTGCTCATTTGCAAAGAATTTGTTATGTACACCTTCACCCTCATTGTATTTGTTCTACTATTGTTATTGATGCAGTCATAATAGATAGTAATTAGTACTTGCTCAGAACCTTGTGCAAATAATTACCCTGGTCACTGTCAGGACATATACATTGGGCAACTGTAATGCATGATGCACAGTATATGGCAGAATCATATATCTATATTGCATATATCACTTATGAGTTACTGCTGATATTCATCTACAATTGAGCCATGTTTCATCTTAGAGATGTACAATACTTGCTAATGAGGCTAATCATTTATATATCTCTTTTTCACAGGTTGATCAGTTACCTTGGTTAATAGTGCTGCAGCAAGATGTGTCCTTAGAGGTTGACCCTGTCTGATGCTCACAGAACACAGCCATTATGTGGGTAAGTAAATGGTAAGGAATTTTGCAGATATCACTTTAACCATTTCTATATTCTTAGCATCCTGGTTTTCACTTAGGTTGTGAGTGTGTGCGCTAGCTGCTGCATCTTAGTCAGATCCATCACATATTATGCATGGTTATGTCTGCAGAATGATCTGCAGCTGCTGGTTCTTCCTCAGACTCATCTGGATCTGGTGGTCCTGCTGGCCTTGCCTGTGGTGCTGGAAACTGTAGAGCCTGGCTTTGCTGTCCTTTTTGCAGATATTTCCTGACAATTATATTGTGCAACATGGCACAGACTTTGCATATTTTGGCTGAAGTGCCTGGGTTATACTGCATGGCACCGACAGACGTGTCTAGACATTGGAACCTTGATTTGAACAAACTGAACACACACGCTATCATATTCCTAGTTTGAGCATGTACATCATTGTATGTTTGCTCAGTGGTATTGTATGGATTTCTAATGGGTGTTTCATAACCCGCCTCCCCCAGTAGATGCCCTTGTGGAAAGCCACCCTTAGCAAACCTTACATACAGTCACAGGGGTTCCAAATATGTGAGTTGTGAAAACAGCCCAGATTACCTGCACACACATTGCAGATGATCCCTTTAGCATTAAAGACTACTTGACAATTGAAAGTATGATATCCTTTCCTGTTGATATACCTCCTTCCTTATTCACTACATTGGGGTTTATTTCTATGTGTCTGTTGTTTATGATCCCAAAGACCTCAGGGAAGTGCATTATAGCATAGAATTGTTGCATGTTAGCTGATTTCTCTCCTCTGGGCATGTGAAAAACCACATCTGTAAAATGTTGTAGCACTGCATTTTGAAACTGATGCAATATCCTGGAGGCTGGTGATACCACAAATATATCCCTGAGAATCTCTGAAAATTACCTGTAGCTAGTATACATAATGCTACACATACCCTCATTTCCACTGGGATAGGTTCTCCATGATTTTCCTGGGGCCTCAGGTGAGGTTGGTACAGGTTGTATATTTCCTTTAGGGTATACCTGTCCACTCTGTATCACTCTAATGTCTGTATTATGCGGTCCATGATAAGTCAGACATGGTCTGGACACTCTTCTTCAAGACCATAGTCTGGCAGCATGTACATAGAGGTTAATGATAGTTGTAGCAATCCCTAACATTTTTTTCTAAGTTCTTTTGTGGATGTTTTCCAAAATGGATTGGAATTAAGGCCAAAAGGGAGCACCAGATATACACACATCCTTTATACATTACTGAATAGCTCTGCCATATTTAATTGGTTAATTAGCATATATTTCAGGTCTATATTATAACAACAAAACATTAGCTCTTCGAACACCTAAACATCAACACCTAATGAGCGAAATCCAAAATGCATGAATGGCCACTTCCACAAATTTTTTCACAGGGAAATAAATTTGCATGGCCAACCAACAGGAAAACAAACTTTCAAACCCTAACCAGGCGAGGGGCTCTGCCACCCACACCCCCACTAACTAAATATACCAACTCTGAAATCTCTCTACTTTGGAGAAAAGGGAAAATTCCCGATAATGGCCAAGCAACATTTTTTTCCCTGTGAAAAAATTTGTGGAAGCAGGCATTTGTGCTTTTTGGACTTTGCTCATTAGGTGTCGATCTTTAGGTGTTTGAAGAGATGGCATTTTGAGGTACTGATATAGACCCTATATTTCACATACTTATGCCTGCATCAGCATATACCGCCACTTACCCCCTCTTCTGAAGGTGGCCACTATGTGCAGAGCTGTTTAATAAATACCAGACAGCACACTAGCATGTGCACATTGTACACACTCATTTGGCGCAAAGTGTAGGAATTTATGAATTTAACCCAAAGTCTTTAAATATTAACAGCAGAGAAGAGTCTATGGACTAATGGTAGAGAAACAAGGCCATAGTTTACATCACTGGACAATAAAAGGAACTTTGCAAGTTTATCAGAGCTAAGCTTTTTGCTAGGTTATGGTTGAAATTCATCTAGGTAAACAGACCTTTACCATTCTTACCAACCATATTGAGGTTAAGTTTTAAGCAGAAATTCATGCAGAGATTATCCCACCATATCACTCCTTAAAAAACACTACTTTTGTATATCATAAGGAAAAATCTTAATGATTGCCTGGTACACCTGGACTGGGCATTGAACTTGCTTATGTTATGATAATGTCCCCTGACAGCATCTGATATACAGTCTAAGAAAAGCTTGTTAACCTCTCTGTGATGCTTATTATCCACACCAAATAACTAATGACATTTGAATGGATTTTAATTAGGTCTTGAACATGACTTCTGAAACTTATCCTGAAAGAGAGAGAGACAGAAATGACTTCTTGTAGTATAGTCTGTGATGAAATTGTGTTATTTAATCACTATTTGTTGTAATGTTTTAGTAAAACTAGGCCCTTGAAGTATCTTAACAGGAACTATTTAAGACAATTGGGATATGGTCATTCCCTTAACCTTACAATTTGGCTTAAGGTAATAACACTATGACGTATCAGTTCCCTTACTTTTGGCAAAGGTCAGAGCTTATGCTGCCATACCTTGCAGGCTTCTTTTTGGTTCTTCACTTTCACTGTGAGATTGAGCAAGTTAAAAAGAACAGACTACATCTGTGGTGTGCTCCATGAAAAGAAACAGTTGTGCCCTCAAGACTCAACAAGCAAGCAGTAAATAAAAAAGTAAAAAAAGAAACAGAAAAGTATTAGACCATGAACTTGTCCAGTGGTGTTGTTTCACGCTGTATTCATGTCTCCAGAAGAAGACTTTCTTAGCTATGAAGAGGAAATTCCGGCCTCAAAGTACTGATTGTTACTATGTTCATAGGTAAAGAATAAAGAAATCAAAGTACTTCATCCTCCTGTTTAACTGTGAGCATTAACTTCCATCTTAAATCCCTTACATATGTATTGTGTAATACACCTGACATTTGCCTAGGCAGAATACTGACATCAGATTAAAAGTACTAAATATGCCTAGTTTCAACCACCAGAAATTTTTTACATCATTTCAGTTTTGTGCATTGCAAAATATAGGCATGACAATGTGTGCGTGAATTTGTGTGTGCGCGTGAATTTGTGTGTGTATGTGTGTGTGTGTGTGTGTGTGTGTGTGTGTGTGTGTGTGTGTGTGTGTGTGTGTATACCTAGAGGGTGGTGGTCTCAAAATATTAGCTTTGATGAATGGCAAATCAGGAAATAACTGCTTGACTAATGCAATTCTGAACAATATACAAGTCATTAAAACCATTATTTATACCTACAATTTTCTCTATTTTGCAGTCATGTCTTTAGTAAAACAGAAATAAATTCACATTTATCCTGCTGTTTGCATAAATCCCATTAAGCACTAAGATATACGCAAGGAGAATGCACACCCTCAACATCAACAGCCCTTAACCCCTATTCTGGCTTGTTATTAAGGGAGACGTTTACCAACCTGCCTTGGGCAAATGTCAGGCTGACAGAGTGAGCAATTAGGTTGTAATTTATACATGTAAGAAAACCTACATGCTTCCCCGGAACCAAAAACCTTTTTAATATACTACTTGGCTGCTGACATTTTAAAACACATCAAAGGTCAAAGTCTGGTTCAGCTGCATTTCGCAGAAAAAAATCCTTGTTTTTCTCACTGACAATTAGGATAAAGATTTTTGCTTAATGTGAAACAGGAAAGACATTTTCAAGCTAAATATAATACCTGCTCTGATTCTTTTCTGATATTAATTGGGTCTTTTACCTTTCCAGTGCTGATTCTAAATTACCTGCCTCAGAGGGAAAATATGCTGAATCAGCTATTATAATAATAACTAGGCAGGATTAAAAAGTTCTGTTTTGTTTTTCATTTTCTTCTTATTTTCATTGAACACTGAGATAGCAGACCAAAACACATCGAACTGAATATCATTATCTGAATGAGTTCAAACCAGCAGTATCACACTGTACAAACTGTGCTTAACTATTGTTTATTAGTGGAAAAACGGCTTTGTGCTACATCAAGCAAGAAACCAATGTCATGGCTTAAATGCCTGGAGGTAGTACTGGCTCATATCTTACTATGCTATGAATAATAAACTGGTTTAATGCAACATAACTTATTCATAATGGAAAAGGGGACTTTTAATAAATGTCACCGAGGAGATGTGGACTATTGGGGTTTGATGATGCACAGGAATATTTGTTACATATTTCATGGGAAAAGTTGGCCATGTATTATAGTATATTGCATAACCTGCTCAAATGTACTCATCAAACTATTATTGTAGACCAACTTAAGTTTATTTTGTCTTATATTCTGTAAATATCTGTACCATTCTTCACAATGTTAGTAAAACTATATAGCTAAACTGGACATTATTATCACAGCCTCTACTTAATTTGTCCAGTGCTTCTATAAGCTTTTTTTACTGTTATTTTTATAAACTAGTAATAAAATTACAAGGTAACTATGGACGATACACCTGTTTCATTCAAAGAATGTGCTGTAATGACCTGAAAAAGATGCCTTAAGAAACGCATCAAAACATGTAAAGTTTTAGAAACTTTTTTAAGGCAAATTATCTCATTATGCTTGTCATCTCTCATCAAAGTTTGGCAGGATGATAAGACACATCTCCTGTATAGAATGTTCCTGTCATCCAGGCTGCTTTTTTATTTCATTGGATAAAAGCAGTCTCTAAATCTTGATCAAGGACTGCAATAAATGAAGTTGTCATAAACTGAGTTCTGTATGGATAATGCTTTTTAAGACAGAGTGGGAAGCCTTGCTTAGCTGATGAATCAATGTTCCACTTCTATCCTCATTAGTTGAATTTGTGATTTATTTACATTCTGTCTCCTTATGTTAATTTAGCTTTTAGTGTTCTGCTGGGAGATCATAACGTTCTGGTCTGCAGTGCCCTTTATTGTAGTCTTAATAAAATATAAAAATTCCCATGAGCCTTAGAATTAGGGATTCGTGTAATGATTAAGGTAAAACAAGCAACCTGGATGACAGGAACATTCTATACAGGAGATGTATCTCATGTGTGGCACTGTAATGCAGTAATCTGTGGTACTGATGATGTATTCAATATGCAAAATTTTTATTTTCTGTTGATGCTTTTCTCCCCGGGCTTCCACTGAAAATGTGCATTTGTAGCCCAGTCGGACAAACCCGGTCAACAAATATAAAATAAGATAAATAATAAATAAATTTGCTTTGTACACACATAGTACAGGGTTTAATTCTCAACTCAGGTCACAATCTGGTTATTGTCTAGGTGGTAGGATGTAATTATTTTTCACCTGAACATTTTAAAAGACAGAGTTAAGAATCAAAAATTAAACATATACTTGTGTGCTTTGGAGGTTGTTGTAATGATTAACGCATTTCCCTTAAAAACACAAGGTTTGTTTCTCACTCTTATGAACAACAGACTACATCCACAGGGGCATGCAGTCCAATAACTTCCCATGAAACTAGAGAGGGCTGATGCTTCTTCATGAATTATTTATGCTTTTATTTTTAAATAACATGCAATTGTAATTACTTGCTTTAGACCATCACATACTAAACCTTATAATTTTAGGATTAACGTAATTTTAGTGACTGACAGAACAGAACTTTGAAGTCAGGTTTACATATGTGAGTGGTTTGATTCATTTACCACTGCATACAGCTGGCAACAACTTACAATTTCTGGGACAACCAAAACACAAATGTATTAAAGAGAGGGAGTGACACTATCTTCTGGTAGAAATCTCCACTTTGATTTAACCTTTCATAGGATTATTTGCTCCATGAACAGCAAGAGTATTGTGAAACCTGTATCAGATAAGTAGTACCTCTAGGTCTTCATGTGCCTTTGGATTGCACTCTGTCATAAAACTCAGGGCTCTTGGCAGTTTACTACTCAAGGTGCAATCCATGCTAGTACAAAGCAGCATGGAGTAATGTTTGAAAAGTATAGTGTGAAAGCATCTAGTACATGGAGTTTGCCCTCCCCATAATGTTAAACATTCTGTCACAAATGGGGAGCCACTCCTCCTATAAGTTCCTATAACCACATCTTGGGCAAACACAATTTAAAGAAAGGTGAATACTTCTATGAGCAAAAATATAAGTATTTGTCATTCTCTTTTCTTTGCTATAAAAAAACAATCTTTTTCAAACATAGCTAAGGAATATGTACAATTTAAGAATTTGTATTTTGACAGCTGAAACATTACTCATTGTGCCTTTGGTATAAACACATTCCTGTATGATCACTTTCAAAATAGGATGTACCCTTTTAAAACCTGCTTATGAATAAAAGAATGGACTGAAACTAGAGCAGTTTTACATTTACAATCTACACAAAAGGAGACAAGGTATGGACATTTGGACTTCAAAATGTACTACTAATGATATGATGGTAAGGAGAGAGGTGGCAAAGGCTAAGGATAAGACATATGGTGAGTTGTAGGAAAGGTTGGACACTAAGAAGGGAGAAAAGGACCTGTACTGATTGACTAGACAGAGGGACTGAGCTGGGAAAGATGTGCAGCAAGTTAGAGTGATAAAAGATGAGGGAGACATACACACAAGTGAGGAGAGTGTGTTGAGCAGATGGAAAGAGTACTTTGAGGGGCTGATGAATGAAGAGAATGAAAGACGGAGAGAAGGTTGGATGATGTGGGGATAGTGAATCAGGAAGTGCAATGGATTGGCAAAGAGGAAGTAAGGATAGCTATGAGGATGATGAATAATGGAAAGGCTGTTGATCCAGATGACATACCTGTGGAAGCATGGAGGTGTTTAGGAGAGATGGCAGTGAGGTTTTTAACCAGACTGTTTAACAAAATCCTGGAAAGTGAGAGGATGCCTGAGGAGTGGAGAAAAAGTGTTTTGGTACTGATTTTTAAGAATAAGGGTGATGTGCAGAGCTGTAGTAAATACAGAGGGATAAAATTGATCAGTCATAGCATGAAGTTATGGGAAAGAGTAGTGGAAGCTAGGTTAAGAGATGTGATGTTTAGTGAGCAAAAGTACGGTTTTATGCCAGGAAAGAGCACTACAGATGTGACGTTTGCTCTGAAAGTGTTGATGGAGAAGTACAGAGAATGTCAGAAGGAGTTGTATTGTGTCTTTGTGGACTTAGAGAAAGTATATGACAGGGTGCCTAGAGAGGAGTTGTGGTATTGTATGAGGAAGTCAGAAGTGGCAGAGAAGTACATAAGAATGGTAGAAGATATGTATGAGGCAGTGCGACAGTGGTGAGGTCTGTTGTTGGAGAGATGGATGCATTCAAAGTGGAGGTGGAATTACATCAAAGATCAACTCTGAGCCCTTTCTTATTTGCAATGGTGATGGATGGGTTGACAGACAAGATCAAACAGGAGTCCCTGTGGACTATGATGTTTGAGGATGACATTGTGATTTGTAGTGAGAGTAGGGAACAGGTTGAGGAGACCCTGGAGAGGTGGAGATATGCTCTAGAGAAGAGGGGATTGAAGGTCAGCTAGAACAAGAAAGGATATATGTATGTGAATGAGAAGGAGTACAGAAGAATGGTGAGGATGCAGGTAGTAGAGCTGGTGAAGGTGGGTGAGTTTATATACTTGAGATCAACAGTTCAGAGTAACAGTGAGGGTGGAAGACAGGAAAAAAAAGAATGCAGTCAGGGTGGAGTGGGTGGAGAAGTGTCAGGAGTGATTTGTGACAGACGGTTACCAGTAAGAGTGAAAGGGAAGGTCTGCAATATAGTAGTGAGGCCAACTATGTTATATGGGCTGGAGACGGTGGTATTGATGAAAAGACAGGAGTCAGAGCTGGAGGTGGCAGAGTTAAAGATGTTAAGATTTGCATTGGGTGTGACAAAGATGGACAGGATTAGAAATAAGTATATTATGAGGTCAGCTCAGGTTGGACAGTTTGTAGACAAAATCAGAGAGGTGAGATTGCGTTGGTTTGGACATGTGCTGAGAAGGGATGCTGGGTATATTGGGAGAAGGATGCTAAGGATGGAGCTGCCAGATGAGAGGAAAAGAGGAAAACCTAAGATAAGGTTTATGGATGTGGTGAGAGAGGACATGTAGGTGGTTGGTGTGACAGAGCAAGATGCAAAGGACAGGAAGAAATGGAAACAGAAGATCCACTCTGTCTACCCCTAATGGGAGAGCTGAAAGAAAAAAGATGAATGATATAAGTGATGGGCATAACAAATGCTTTCAAATATCAATAAATATTGCTATAAACATGAAATATAACAAAATTATAATGAATGGGCTAGACTAGTTAACCTGCAAAAATCACTAATAACTAACATTTGATGTATGCATTATACTTTCCTGGGAAACAATGACAGCAAGTTCTGTATAGTATGGGTTTCATTCAGGACATGAAAGAATAATAGATTGTCCCTGGGATTCAATAATGGCGAAATTCTGTGTCCGAATAGTGCAGCAGCTGCTGCATGGGATATGGCCGCCCTGCGATCCAGTAAACAAGGCGCTTGGCATTCATGAGCCTGCTAACACTATTCTGCCACGGACATGACTGGATTATGCTAATGACCTCATTTGCTGGTGAAAACTATGCAAATGAGGTCAATTAGTGATCCAGTAAGCAGGTAGACATCCATGGCAGAATAGTGCAGCTTACAGAAATGTATTGGGCTACTAGCCGAATACATTTCTGCAAAAATCAAAACGGAGGCATCACAGCTCAAAGTAAAGCATGTATTATAATCCTTAGGCATGCTAATGGCCAAATATATGGCTATTGGCATGGACAAGTTTATTTTTTGGGCCAATCTCAGCTGTTTAAGCATAGGGCAGTAACGGGCAAATGGGACTGTACCCAAAAAAAAAAAAATGTGAAAAGGCAATTTTAAGTGAAATCTGCATTTTGCCATTATAGTCTATGGCATGCAAAATCAAAACAATAGCAGGGAACAGTGGTTGCTATGGGGAAAGGCTCTGGTGTAGTGCTGTAACTAGGGACTAAGGCAGTGGGGTATGCTAATGAGTGAAATTTACTGAATCACAAAAGGGAGACAAGTGCCAAACTGCACCTAAACGTATTGGAGCTATAAGGCAATGGTGTAAGCAGGAGAAGCAGCTGACATGAAAGGAGGGGTGTATCATGCTTGGTGTAAGCACAATGGAGCTACACGGCTCCCAGTTGATCTTAGCTAAGCACAGCTAAGCAAGGGTGTGTGTCTCAGGCTGTATTGACTAATTCCATGAAATGAAGAGTGTGTTCATGTCCGGGGGAGGGCCATTTCTGCTTCAGTGTTGACGTTAGCTAAATGCTTTGCACGATATGCACTGGGTCTAAAACAAAACAAAAAAGCCTCGGAAATAGCAAGACTGTTTACATTTGAGCACCAGGTTTGTGCGACACTCCTTGGGGCTAAAAAGGAGCAGAAATGGTAAGGGAAAAACGAAAAAATGCAAATAGCAGAATAAAAGCAATCAAGTACTAATAAAATAGCAAACAGGTTGAATATACTAGCCAGTCAATCATACAGGCAGCATATGCAGCACAACAGTATAAACTGTGCAAACACCTTTCAGTCTGGTTTTCCCACAAACCTTGCAACATTGGTGTACACATGCAGGGGAATTTTAACAAAAAAAATGTTAGGGGCTGCCATTGCTTTGATCTATCAGTATGTGCTAGAGGCTGAGAGTGGTGAGGAGGATAATGCTGACAACTGCCCCATATTGAGGAGGAGGAGGAGGAGAAGAGTGTTCAATCCCAGGGTAACCTACCAGGCTACATGATCTGGAGATAGTAGAGCGATATAGGGTGGACAGAGACATACTTCAGCAAATCATTGAGATTTGCCGGCCTCAAATCAGATCCAGAGCCAACAGAATGGAACCCATCCCAGTGGATACCAAGTTATGTGTAGCCTTAAGAATACTAGCTACAGGTACTTTCCAAAGACCTACTGGGGACATCATGGGGATCTCACAGGAATTTGCATACAGGGTACTCCACCAGTTCCTGGATGCCATGCTACCACATGCCGGTGAGCACATTTACTTCCCCAACACCCGTGAGGAGAGGACCAGCAATATGCATCTCTTCCATCATGTAGCATAATACTTGAGGTACTGAGTACGATAGACTGCATGCACATCCACATCAAAGCACCACCCAATGAACAGGGTAGGGTCTACATAAACCACAAGGGCTTCCCCTCCATCAACTGCCAGGTCATGTGCAATGCCCAGGGCATTATCATGAGTGTGTGTGTGTGTGTGTGTGTGTGTGTGTGTGTGTGTGTGTGTGTGTGTGTGTGTGTGTGTGTATGTGTGTGTGCTGGCAGCCCTGGAAGCTATCATGACTCCCACATCTGGCATTTGTCACAGCTGTACCAGGTATTTGCCAATGGGGACATCTCGTATGGCCATCTGGTGGGGGATGCTGGCTATGAACTGGAGCTGTGGATGATGACACCCATCAGAAATGTACACACACACACTCACTCAAGAACACCATAATGAGGCACATGCATAAACCAGGATCATTATAGAGCATATGCCTGGGATGCTCATGTCACGGTTCCACTGCGTTGACATATCTGGTGGAGCCTTGCAATACTCTCTAGCCACATGTGCACACATGTTCATAGTATGTGCCATGCTACACAATATGATCCTGTGGAAATAGCTGCAGCAGGAACAGCATGGGGAAGGGCCACACAGCCCCCCACCATTGCCAAGGTCCCCACAAGCACAGAGGGACTTGGAGGAGAAAGTCCCTGAGCCTGCTCCTCTATCCAGATGGAGGTGTGCCTAGTATGCCCAGGCCTTGGCAAAGAGGCAATGCATAGCACACACATTGACACTGTAGGGACCCAGGGACTGTCACCTCTCTTTGACTCACACACACAGTAAAATGGATGACACACACTTCACACTACCTGTAGCTTACCCTGTATAGGCAGTGTACTGCATGCATCTGACAAAGTCAGCCCTCACCCACCGTCCCCACAACTGCCGTTGACAAAAGGTAAGTCAGTCTTCTAAACAATAAATGAATGGAGTAGTATGTTCTGGTAGCATATCTATGGTATTGCTGCTTGCATGCAAGGGAATAGGGTGGCCTACTGGGGTAGCAGCAGACAACTGACAGCTATGTGGGACACCAGGAAATGTCTGCCCAATACTGGCTTCCCCACACTATGCAGTATTATCCAAGGTGACAAATCCCACTGCAGTATATGCAGGGGGGGGCAACAAAGGGGGGTCATAGGTCACATGCATGGATGTCAAAGTGAGGATCCCATACTCAACCCTCAGACTCACTCAGCAAGTCAGCCATAGAAAACCATAAAGGAATATCTGGCAAAGGCACACAAATGGCAACAATGATGGAATACCCCCCTACAGACTTACACAGTGATATCACAACAAGCCTTCCAGTTGCAGAAAGGCTCTGAAGGGTAAGAAGTCTGAAACTCAATGATATGCCATTACAATCTAACCTGTAGCATCTAGTGATATGCCTCAGTTCTCCAAGACAGGGCACAATACTATGCTAAATGGAACCAAAATGTAAAGCCAATATCTGCACAGTATGTGCAAATGCATACCATTGACAGGTGTGGCCCCCCACACCCATATTCACATGGAAATGCAGTAAAATGTAGGTTTGTAGGGTAATAGCAGGAGAGCACACATTACTAGGGCTGTCCCAATCAACATAATAACTTGTTGCATGTCCACAATATGCAGGGGTCAATGATCTATGTATATGCGTGGGAAATACTGTCAGGATGTGGCCAGCACATACTCCCAGCTGTTGTGTCTTAGTGGCCTAGGTACAGTACTGTGGTAGACAGGGCCATGATCAAAAAATTGCAGTGCCAACTATTTCGCATGTCAGCCACACCTATTGTGAGAGTTGTACACACTGTCCAGATGTCAATATCCATTACTGCCAGTAAGCTGGACAGGTCATTGACAGGGGGCCACACATATGAACAGTACACAGGTCAGAGTAACCTACACAGTGCCTACCATACCTCCCAACTGTACAGAACGTTTGCAGAATATGCAGAGGTTTGCGTCATATTTGTGGTGTCTATACCATGAAATAGTGGTTGTGTGGTAAATCACTGGCAAACCACAAAAGTCTAAAGTCAGAAAATAATGATGGATTGTAGTGTCTCAGACCTCACACCCTATAGAAAATGCATGCTAATGCAACATCTTTTATTGTATCACCCTTCTAGGTTTGTAAGACCAATAGTTAAAATGGTCCCTATATTTATCCCTTTGTCACCCATTTACTTATGACT
The DNA here is from genome assembly GCF_019279795.1 of Protopterus annectens. NCBI lineage: Eukaryota > Metazoa > Chordata > Ceratodontiformes > Protopteridae > Protopterus > Protopterus annectens. The sequence continues at coordinate 439,278,416 of NC_056725.1, forward strand.
TTGTCCAGATGTCTGGCTCTCATGTGTAGAGAGGTATGGTGTCTAGTAGCACAGCAAGTACCTTAAGGTCAGTGTATTGGCAGGTCATAAAAGGCAGCCACCTCACTGTGTCAGCACAGACAACATGTCACTTCCAACAGCCATACCCCTGGAATGGCAGGTTGTCACAGAAGGAGCACAAGCATGCCTCGTACATCTGTTCTGCTTGTCCTAACATTGCATTCACCTGCAAAGTATTTGCAAAACTAGAAAAGGTCATGTCAAAACATAAATGGCAGACAGTGAAGAAGCAGATGTCACACCCATAACAGAAAGCAAACAAGTAACAAACTGGTCCTCGAACTATCTGTATGGCAGAACAGTATCAACACCCTGTCCCCATGTGTGGGCCTTTATCTTACTGTCATATATGGGCCTGTCCAAATCTCAGACTCCTTGACAGTTTGACAGCTAGACCAATGTGTAGCCACATAATCCACATAATAACATAGTAACACAAACTGTCTGAGAACCCCAGCAGATGCAGTGGTGCAATGATGGACAACCTGCCAAATAGGTATGCTCAGAGGTGTGTAGTCCATAACTTTGTGTGTGATTTTATGGCATTTACCATGCTCACACCTGAATTACAATTACATAATAAAAGGAGCTCTGGGGAAAGCCTGTGACCAGACTACAGAAGGATAATGAGACACACAGAAGGGAGAGGGGAACCACTGGCCAGACAAATGGAAAATGTGCACACCAGAACACATTTTGCAGTAACATAGGTGCCCTGCAGTGTATAGACTCAGTAAGCATCACCTGCAAATACACAACACACACCCACATAAGTGGACGTCCACAATAAATCAAAAGTAAAGGACACCTCAGAGGCAAAAACACATGAGAACTTCCCAAACCTACACACCACAGACCATGCATACACCACACACCAGGGTCCTGCAAACACTAAGGCCTTACCATACACACAACATACTACTCATAGAAGACTATACTGTGAAACACACAGATGTGCCACACACCAGGCAGGATAAGGAAAAAGTCATGATTACTTGTTTTCCTGCCATAAACTGCCATATAACAATTGCACTCAAGTCACTCTACAACAGCTGCAGGTATCACACTAGCCTGGTCCATGGCAGTGTGAATGATGTCAGAAGTACCTCACAGACTATAGAAAGACAGACAAGATGCAGTGTGCTGAATATGTGTCCCATGCAGGTATGTCACTAGCCATAAGCAATATCCTGCTGTCACCCAGAGTGATGGATCAATATGAACAGAAAGTGATTGTCAGTAACACCTGACTCACTTACCATTATCACCCCAGGGGGATCCACTGCCTGGCAGACTGGGAATATATGAGTGACCAAATACACTGCCTTGCTACAGATGGCCTGCATCAGTCTCACATGGCCTACAGGCCTCTGGCAAAGGCCCATTTCTCACCCATAGTGCCATTGTAGGGAATGTCATGGGGTCCATATTATCAACATAACACAGTCAACAAAATGCAAATGAAAGCCATGCCGCTAAATGCTAGTAGCATGCCTCTCAACCTTATAGAGCAAGAAATCTGGAGAAAGCCATAAATAATGGTGGGATAAAGGCCCAAATATAGGGACAATTAGGTTCATAGATTCATAGGTTGGTACTAGGCTATCGGCCCTAGGGTCTATACAAGCCTAGCCACAACAAATCCCTGGCTCTTTCATCCCACAGTATTTACTTCTCTGGAGCGCTGTCTAGCAGGGCGACTGACATGATCCCTGGGGTGAATTTTCTATCTCCCATCCAATGATCAAGGTTCCTTTAGAAGAGGGCCAAAGAGGTGCTCTGCTTGACATGTATGGGCAGTCTATTCCAGAGTCTGGGGAGTCTCTGGGTCAGGAACCTATCCCTCCAGCATGTTTTGTTCATTGTGATGACAAGGTTTAGATCCCTGGAGCATGTGTCTCCGAGGGATTGGGATTTCTTTAAGTGTAGCATGTCCAAGAGCTCAGGGTTTGACATGGCCTTGTATGTTAAGCAGAGAGTAGACGATGTGCAACGGAGTATAGGTGGAGTTTTTTAGATGGTCAGCATAAAGCATCTGCTTTAAGCCTGTGATTCTTTTAGTGAGGTATTTCTGTGGCCTTTCGAGTTGTTGCAGATGTCTTGAGATTTCCCATGTCCAGGATATTGGAGCTCCTGGTGGGATTAAGGATTAGTTGATCCAGGGCATTGGAATTTATGAATTCCAAGAACCGTTGGGCAAAGGTGTTGGTATATGAGTAGTTTTCCCAGGTAATGGCAGGGTAGTTGAAATCACCCAGTATTAAGGTGTTTGGTTGTATCTTAATATTTTCCAGTATGTTTAGAAAGGTGTAGTGTGAATCTTGGGGCATGGTGGGGGATCTGTAGCAAGCTACAATTTGGATTGCAGTCTTACCTAGTGTTAGTTGCACCTGGAGAATTTCAGACACATTGTGTTGGGCAACTAGCCTGGTGTTGTGAATATCCTTGGTGAATATGGGCACTCCTCCACCTTTAGTGTTTCTGTCCTGGTATGGTGGCCGAAAAGTGTGGTAAAGGTTGCAGCCTAGTATTGCGGGGGTGCTGTTTAGATCCTTGAACCATGTCTCAGTTACTGCACAGATATCGATGTTCTCCATTTTTAGGAGAGTCTCAAGAGAGTGCATTTTGAGGTTTAGACTTCTAGCATTGAGAAGCATTACCTTCAGATTTTGCATGCTTGTACCTGTTACAGTGGTGTTTTTTTTTTCCTTTGAGCTTTGCCTAAAAAAAGGCACTATAGGGGTGGCAAGAGCCTTAGCCAGTAACCTGAATCCCAGGGGTGACAGGTGCAGACCATCTCTGGCAAAGCATCATGGTCTGTCGATCATGTCTTCCCAGGCAGACAGATACTGGATCCCCTTTGAATGACACCAGAAGCTTAGCCAATTGTTGAAGTCAATCATTTTGTCCTTATACTATCATTCTGGGCGAATGAAGGATGCTACTCAGGGCTAGGGTCATACCTACCTCAGCCACATGATCCAAGAGCTCTTCCATGTCTCTTTTCATATAGTCCAGGGAGGTATGTCTCAATTCATTCACTTCAACATAGACAATGATAGAGTCATAGTTGTACTTGTTGTGGAGTGACTTGAGTGCATGCATTATGTGGCGGATCCTGGCACCCGACAGGCAGTTGACTGTAATTTTCTCCTTGTTCAGCCTGGTGAGTGGGACATCAGTGTTCCTGACTATAGAGTCACCTATGCTCTCATAATGGTAGAAAGGTGATAGAATATCAGAGAGGGTGTGCAGTAGCATGGATGTCATGAAGGGTGTGAAGTCTGAAACTCTAATGTTCGGTCATTATTCCCTGACTGCAACCCTGAGTGATTTGCAGCAAACTGGCTAGAAAACCACAACATTAACTCATTACATCTGAATGACACCTCCAGGTGCATCTGCTGTTACCTCCTACTGCTCCTCTAGGTGTCAAATGTTGCTTGTTCATATTTGCATTAATAATTAAAAAAACATGCAATACACAAGGTATTAGAAGATTGTATCCTGAAGCATGAATAATGGCAAATACAATTGTATTGATATTTGATCTCTGTCAATGAATATTTGTTAGAACTGTCAGGTGATAAGTTCAGTTTTTAAAGACTCAAGCCACACCCACTTAGAGTTAAAGGCGCACACTCAAAAAAGCTGTACTGGAGGGAATGAGTTAAGGGAAACTGACCAGATATATGAGGCATGAACCTGGATAATCTGTGAAAATCTGTACAGTTGAGAGGTATGGCCACACCGGGATATGACCTTCTAGGTAAGAATATCGCACAACCAGGAGATTCCCAGCCAGTATATCACCAAGGTGCTGGACCTTTTACACAGCTTCAGCAGTCAATTCACTACAGCCACACTTCCAAACTGGCCGGATTGTGCAAGAATATCTAGCTTTTGCCTCATAATATTGGTCTGTGCATTATCCATCTTGAATTTCTCTAGTAAATAACTGTGATGATCTGATGATATCTGTCAGTAGGTAATGACACAATATATTACAGTGTCAAACATTACATAAGTCAGAAAATGTCTGCTAAAACAAACCCTATAACTCAAGCAACTCATACAATAATAAGAGCAATGGTAACAGTATCCCCCTATGTCTAGGCCATTGTTTCCCCATATTGGCAGCCTATCTCCAGATATCCTGCACAAACAGGTTGGAAGGTATGGCTGTAGCAGACAACACCCTGGACTGGGGTTACAACTATTCCTGGAATGGATTCCCACATTTACTATAGAAGGTTATACTGGGCATGCTCCTACACTTAGAGAAAAGAAGGGCCATGTCTGAAACCACAACAGACTATATATATCTGTATTGTGCAGATGTCTTTGCATACATGCAGCTGTGTACACCTGTCTCAAAACACAACACACCCATCAGACAGGATTACCCACAGCCAGCTGTAGGTGGCTCGTATGTGGTACTTTTGCATCTGTTGCATGTGATAAACACACATATGTATATGTATATATATATATATATATATATATATATATATATATATGCAACATATTACAATATGTCAAGCATACACACACATAGACATGGGGAAGAGAGAGACAGACAATGATAGAGTGAGACACACATGGAGACACACACAGAGAGTAAGTCATACACAGGAATACCCTGAAAGGCAGAGAGTGATGTCCTGCTGTAGACAGCTGCATACCACTTGTAACCACTGCCACATGCCAGCATGAAGATGAGATTCATTGTCTGATGGTACTGAGGTGGGGGTTGTAATATCACATCACCTACCTTTGTGTGTGTGTGTGTGTGTGTGTGTGTGTGTGTGTGTGTGTGTGTGTCTGTAGGTCTCACTATTAGGATGCCATACCCACCCAATACACTTCCCATTGCCCTACTTTACAAGATCTGCTGATGTCATTCACCTTAGAAGTACCTTTGAATGGGCATCATTCCTGTAAGCTCTATAGTACATGTGATAACTGCATAAAACCATAATACAGATAACTAGACAGGTAGGGGTTTTAATCTCAGTCCTGGCATATATATGAGTGAGTGTGCTTGTGTTTGTTAGTGTGTGCATCTGTAGGTTAAAGTCTTTTGTGGCCTTTCTCATCCAGTACAGCTCCCATTGCCATACTTTACAAAGGCTGGTGATGTTCCTCACCCTAAATGTACCCTGGGACACCCTATACCCTATAAGCTCTGTGGCACTTGTGCTAAATGCATAATACTGTAATAGCAATAACTAGATAGTTAGGGGTTCTAATCTTAGTCTTGGCAAATGTGTGGGTGTGTGTGCGTGTGTGTGTGTGTGTGTGTGTGTGTGTGTGTGTGTGTGTGTGTGTGTGTGTGTGTGTGTGTGTGTGTGTGTGTGTGTGTGGGAACAGTATTGAGTGTGTGTGTTTGGGTTGGAACCATATCCATTGGGGTAGGTTTTGCAATTTTTTGTTATGATCTACCCAGTACATGTCCCAATGCCCACTTTACAAGGCCCACTGTTTTCATCCACTGTAGAGGTAGCTGTAGACACTCTGCAGCCTTATAAGCTCTGTGCTGTGAGAAATAACTATGTAACAGTATGGAATAAATAACAAGATAGGCAGGGGTTATAGACAAACATACTCAGCTAGGCATCAACCCCTATATCACTAAGTGGGTTGCAAACTGGCTCACTTATAGAACCCACAGTGTGAAAGCAGCAGACTCCATGTCAGACTGCTTACCAGTCACAAGTGGAGTACCACAGGGCCTGATCCTGGGTCTCCTTGTGTTCGGTATCTATGCCTCTGAAGTACAGCCCAACTGGAAGGGACTCTGGCTCACAGTGTTTGCAGATGACTGCAAGGTGGGTGCTATTATTACCTCCCAAAGTGATGTTGACATCCTGCAGAAAGGCCTTACTGAGACCTACGACTGTTGTCAGAAACCTGGACTTAAGCTCAATGCCAGGAAATGTGTGGCTATCCCTTTCGGGAACAATTTGGTTCCTATGAATCACCACATCAATGGTAGTCCACTGAACACAGAAATCGTTGCAACTGGGAAAACAGGTTGACAGCAACCTCTCTGTTGACCACCACAATGCCACTGTGTTCAAAAAGTCCTTCTATGTGGCACATCTCATTGCTAAGAGTGTTGCATCCAGGAAGAAGGAGGTCATAGTCTCCCTGTACTCTTCCCTCATTGGGCCAATCATCGAGTACAATGGCCCATTTGGCATGTACCTCACTAGACACCTGCAATAGCTGGAGATGCTGGAAAAGAACCTCACAAAGAGGATCCTAGGCCTTAAACACTTATCCTTTATGGACAGACTCCAGTAACCTCCAACTATTCTCTGTCACATATTGGCTACTTAAAGGTGATCTCTGCTTGACTTACAAAGCCATGTCTGACCCAACTCTGTTAGGCATGCTACATCTAAAGAAACCCAATCCGTCTGCACCATATGCCCCAGAGACCTTAACCCCATTACCACAATGAACAGAACATGCTGGAGGGACAGGTTCATAACTCAGAGACTGGCCACGCTATGGAATAGACTTAACATAAATGTCAAGCAGAGCACCTCACTAGGCATCTGCAAAAGAAATATGGATGAGTGGGTGGGGAATTGAAATCTCACCCTGGGGATCACTCCAGTAGCAATACTAGATAGACACACTGGGGAGTAAAGTTAGATGGCACGATGCCAGGGCAATTGTATGGGATAGGCTTGTAAAGGCTCACTGGCCATTTGACTAGTACAAACCTATGAACCTATGGATCTCAGTACTGGCATACGTGTGTGTGTGGGTGTGTGCATCAGTTTGTGTAAAAGTGTTTGTGAGTGTGTAAACATGTAGGTGAAAGTAGTTTGAGGCCCTTCTCACCCAGTACACCTCCCATTGCCATACATTACAAGGGCTGGTGATGTTATTCACTTTACAGGTACCTTGGGGCACTCTTCACCCTACAGGCCCCGTGGTGTGCGCAGTACCTGCATAACACTATAGTACCAATAACTAGATAGGTAGGGTTTCTAATCTGAGTCCTGGCAAATGTGAGTGTGTGTGTGTGTGTGTGTGTGTGTGTGTGTGTGTGTGTGTGTGTGTGTGTGTGTGTGTGTGCATGCATGTGTGTGTAACTCTTTGTAAGTGTGTATATTTGTAGGATACAGCATTTTGAGGCCTCACTCTCCCAGTACACTGCCCATTGCCATACTTTACAAGGGTTTGTGATGGTGTTCACCTTAGAAGAATCATGGAACACTCTTCACCCTATAAGCTCTATCGCACATGCAATAAATGTGTAACACTGTAGTAGCAATAATTAGATAGATAGAGGTTTTAATGTCAATCCTGGTAAATGTGTGTGTGTGTGTGTGTGTGTGTGTGTGTGTGTGTGTGTGTGTGTGTGTGTGTGTGTGTGTGTGTGAGAACTGTATCCTGTGTATGTGTTTGAGTGAAAACTATATCCATTGGGGGGGTGGATTTTAAATTTTTAAGCCATGGTACTCCCAGTACATATCCCAAGGTCCACTTTACAAGGCCTGCTGTCATCAACTGTAGAGGTATCTGTTGACACTTTTCAGCTAAATAAGCCCTGTGCCGTGTGCAGGAACTATGTAACAGTATGGACTGACTAACAAGATAGGCAGGACTGCTAATCTCAGTTATGGCACATGTGTATATGAGTGTATTTGTGTTTGCAACTGTGTATAAATGTAGGTTAATGTATTTTCAGTCCATTCTCAATCAGTACACCTCCCATTGCCATACTTTACAAGGCCTGTTGATGTTGTTCACCTTAGAATTACCTTGGGACACGCTTCTCCCTGTAAGCTTCGTGGCACATGCGATAACTGCATAACACTGTAGTAGCAATAACTAGATAGGTAGGGGTTCTAATCTCTGCCTGGCAAATGTGTGTGTGTTTGTGTTTGTGAGAACAGCATCCTGTGTGTGTGTGTGTGTGTGTGTGTGTGTGTGTGTGTGTGTGTGTGTGTGTGTGTGTGTGTGTGTGAGTGAGAACTATATCATTTGTGTGGCCGTGGGTTACAATTTTAGGCCATGGTACTTCCAGTACACATTCCAAGGTCCACACTACAAAGCCCGCTGTTCACATCTACCGTAGAGATGTCTGTAGACACTCTTTAGCCCTATAATCCTCGTAATGCGTGCAACAGCTATGTAACAGTATGGAATGAATAACATGTTAGGCAGGGCTGTTAATGTCAGTACTGGCAATTGTGTGTGTGTGTGCTTTGGTGTGTATAGCAGTGTTTGTGAGTGTGTAGACCCATATGTGACAGTATAATGTGTCCTTTCCCACCACATACACCCCCCATTGCAATGCCTCGAAAGGGCACATGATGTTATTCACTTTACTGGTACCTTGGAACTGTCATCACACTATTAGTTCCATGCCACCTGCGATAACCACATAACACTGTAGTAACACTAACAAGATGGATAGGGGTTCCAAACTCAACACTGGCAGCTGTGATCCTGTGTGTGTGTGTGTGTGTGTGTGTGTGTGTGTGTGTGTGTGTGTGTGTGTGTGTGTGTGTGTGTGTGTGTGTGCATGTGTGTGTGTATGTGTACATGTGTCTGTGCATGTGTGCATGTGTGCGTGTGTGTGTGTGTGTGTGTGTGTGTGTGTGTGTGTGTGTGTGTGTGTTTGATGGTGTGTGTGGGAACAGTATTCTCTTGTATTTGGCCAACACAATATCCTTTGGGGGTGTGTGTTTTACCAATCTGAGGTGTCTTCCACCCACTACACTTACCAGTGTCCACTTTATAAGAGCTGCTGATGTCAGTCACCATAGACTTACCTGTATACACCCCTCAGTCCTATAAGCTCTGTAGCACATGCAATAACTGTTACACAGACCTGGTACATGCGTACATATACAGCTGTACCTTGGCTATGACATGGTCGATGTGTTACCACTCTGCCATACCCCTCATTGGCAATGTCTGCAGGGCCACGTCATGCTGACACACAGACACCTAGAACACAAACAGAATACAGCATGTGAGACTACATTCAGTCAGCATTACTAACACCAATAATGCATTATGGCTGAAAAGGTACACAAACACACTCTGAAGCGTACCCATTACAAATACCAGCTGACAGTACCTTACACAGCATTATATAGCTAAACTGTACTTAATTCACCTTGTGCATTAGAACCATATTAGCATGTCCTTGCATCAGTGGTATGGATGACAGTGATGTGGCACAGGTATCATCATATGCATAGGATGTGGGTTTGCCAGCGGCCTAGGCTGGATCATATGGTTGACATCATGTATTTGGAACTGTTTATAATCCCCTCCACCTTGCCTAAAACCCCAGTTCCAGCTTATGAACAGCAACCCTAAAGCAAGACACTGCCATCACCATGCTTCAACATAGGGATGCTGTTCTTTTGGTGATGCGCAGTGTTGTTATTGCGCCAAACAAACCTTTTTGAATTGTTGCCAAAAAGTTCAACCTTGGTCTCTTTAGACCATAACACATTTTCCCACATGCTTTTGGGAGACTTGATGTATTGTTTTTTCTGAATTTAGCCAGGCCCAGATGTACTTTGTGAGAAAAGGATTCTGTCTTCCAACCATACCCTATAGGGAAGACATATGGAGAATACGAGAGATTGCTGTCACATGTAGTACACAACCAGTACTTGCCAGAGATTCCTGCAGCTCCTTTGCTGTTGCTGTAGGTATCCTGGCAGCCTCCCTAACCAGTTTTGGTCTTGTCTTTTCATCAAATTTGGAGGGATGTCCAGTTCTTTGCAATGTCACTGTTCTCCCATATTTTCTCCACCTTTTGATGGCTGTCTTCACCGTGTTCATTGGCATACGCAGTGCTGTGGAAATGTTTTTGTACCCTTCGCTGGGCGGATACCTTTCAAAAATTAGATCTCTTTGAAGTTTTGTAAGCTTTCTGTGAGCCACGGCTGTTGCTGTAGCAGGCAACAGAGTAAATGTCAGGAAAAACCTAGTAGGACAGCTGACTGCTATTTGTTGTTAATCAAAGAGAGCCTCTGTAATTTATGGCAGGTGTGTACCCAAGAAGATGTAATGTAATTAAATCAAAAGCTGCTTCAGCAAAGCATTAGCTTCAGGCTGTACACACTTATTCATCTTGCTTATTGTACGTATATATATATATATATATATATATATATATATATATATATATATATATATATATATATATATATATGTATATATATATATATATATATATATATATATATATCCCAAACCAGTAACTAAGATGGATACTGACTGCAAATCAAAATCAATCAGCAAAAACCGTTCCAAGTCCAAGATATCGGGTTTGGTCCCCAAAACAAAGATACTTTCAGCAACTGTCGCACCAGCTCGTGTACAAGTCAAAAATAAGCAATTAAACATAAGAAATCCTTTATTGAAGCGTAAGCGCTTTCCGACCATAAGTCGCTTCCTCAGACGTTAACAAATTTAAAAACTCTTACATTCACCTTTATAAAGAAACATCACATCCTTTGTGAAGACATCACATCCTGTTAAAAAGTCATCACATCCTGTCTAAAAGTCAAAGCAAATTGTAAATCCTAAGGGTGCTGTCATGTTCATGTCACTGTGTTGGATCACGAAAAAACTGTGATCAATGTTACACTCCAATAGTTCCTATATCCCGGCATTTTAAACCCGAATTGCCCTAAATCACAGAATCACAAGTTCTAGAACATCACAGCAGCAATTACATACTCAACTAAACTATCAACCATTCATCTCAAGTACATAAAATTACCCGTAACATTTACGGTAATGTGTTAGAGTCGCTCACTGTGCTTAAAAACAACAAATGCTAAGACATTAATCTAAACTGTCAACAACTCAAATCAGATGCGTAACATTTGCAATAATCTATTTACATTTAAAATCTCGAGTTGCCAACTCGATGTAAAACCTAAGACACTTAAAAATAAAAATAAAAATAAATAAAGAAGCTGTTATTACAAAATGCTAAAAGTCACAATCCACTAATTAAACAAAATAGAACTGTGACTGCTGATATATGAATGCATAGTCAGACCGCTACCAGTGTTCAAAGGGCAAACACAAGCCCAAAGCCATCGATCATAGTAATACAATCAAATGTTTAAATGATTATGCCTATACAGTTAAAAACTCACTATGGCAAAGACCGGAGCTGGAAAAAAATGTGTCCAAATTCTTGTTTCATGTATGGACCATAGTCTAAATATCCTAAAGTGTTGCCTGTCACAAAGTGACAGGACAACACTTGGGTCATTAAACATTATTCTTCGAGAAAGTTGTAGAAAAGGAACCCTAAGGCATTTATTGCACATAATGCTCATATCATCAAGCAATACAATCAACTGTAACAAGTAGCCAGGGCTATGGCCAATGTCATTACACATAGGAAGACAACACCTTTAGTCGATACTATGGAAAGTAAATATATATGTAAACGGACCCATATAGACAAGAGGTGAGTGTCAATGCACTAGTGTATGGGTCTTGCCTTAAGTACAGGTCTGATAGATACAGACTCATTCAGACCCAAGCATCTATGTGCGGCCAGTCTCAGGATCCATTTAAGCTCAATCTCTTCAGTCAAGTTGACTACGTCGCCACCCCTCATCTTTGGATATACAACCTCCAACGCCTGAAACAGGAAATGATGTTGTTCTCCTGATGTGAGCATGTGCTTTGAAATAGCACTACACTTGTCATTCCTTGCAAACGCATAATAATGATCCCGTATCCTCTCCTTTAATGACCTATTCGTCTTCCCAACATAGAATGAGAAAAATCTGGCAGTACGCCACATATATCACGTTTCTGGTGTTACAGTCAGCTGGGTGGCGAAGCTCCCACAATTTCCCATCATTGGGACACCTAAAGAATCTGGAAGAGTCAATGTGTACACACTGTGGACATAGACCACATCTTCTAGTGCCCAATTGCAAGGGGTGAGCCATGGTATGGCCAGAGCTGGACAAATTAGGAAAGCATAGCATTTGTTTCAAATTATTGCAGTTCTTGAAAACATATTGGGGACTGTTACCCACAATCATTCTAATGCGGGGATCTACCATCAGCGAGTTCCTGTTTTCATCAATGACCTGCTGCACATAGCTTGTGTTCGTTCCTAGGGGCAGGATGACCGGTAGCAATTTGCCATGATCCAATTTATTTTTCTTGGCAGGCTGGCCACCTAGAAAGAAGGGTTTACCTCGACTCTGCCTCAATTTACAAGCTGTTTCACATTGTTTGTTAACAACCTCCAAGCTGTATCCTCTACGGATAAAAGTATCTTTCAAACTGTTCAGCTCTTGTGTGAAAACAACATCACTTGAGCAAAGGCGTGATAACCTAAGTGCTTGGCCCTTCACTATGTTTGAAAAGATCTTGGGATCATGCATACTGTCTGTGGAAAGATAAGAGAGTACATAGCACACTTTCCTGTGTACCTTGGTGGAGAACTGGTCACCAGATTTAGTGATTGTTGTATCCAAGTAGTCTATGGAGGTCCCCGAATGTTCCATCGTGAATTTCAAAAAATTGGATGAACTGTTGAGAGCTTCATGGAACTGTGTCAACGATTGTATATCTCCTCGCCATAGGATAAACAAATCATCAACGAATCTCCTATAGAAAATGATGTTCCCATTGGTCAAGAGAATATCTCTTTCCCAGGCTGCCATGACTAGATTTGCATAGGAATTTGCACAACTCGTGCCCATGGCAGCCCCAGTGACCTGTCTGTAAATACATTCCTTGAAGGCAAACAGGTTATTCTCCAACACCAGTTCCAACAACAGGCACATCAGATCCGTTTCAGTCACACTGAGGCGTTCCACCAATAAATTTCTCACCATCTGTATACCATCCAAATTCGGTATACATGTGAAAAGTGAGACCACATCCATGGTGGTCAACACTAAATCAGACCTGTCATCAGTGGCTTCAATACAATTGTGCAAGTCCCTCAAGAACTGACCAGTGTCCTTCAGGACATGGGGGTACTCAGACAATATGACTTTGAGTCTGTGGTCCAGGTATATGGAGATTGGCTCTGTCAGCCATCCTGCCCCATACAATCGGCCTCATCGGTGGTCTGTATGGGTTCTTGTGCACCTTGGGTAGACCATTAATACTAGGTAGTAATGGTGAATCAATCCGAAAATAATCGTGCAGTTCCTTCGTTAGTATACCCATTTTTGCACATTCATCCAAAGTGTTTGATACAGCTTGACAACACTTGTGTACAGTTTCCGAGTCAATCCTCTCATAGTATGATGAGGCCAGCATCTCCTGCATACTCTCAACATAGAAGGACCTATCCATCAATGCAAGGAGGCCTCCTTTGTCCGCTGGTCGAATTACTACTGTGTCATTCCTTCTGAGGTTGATCAATGCTGCCCTTTCTGTAGTAGATAAATTGTCGTCCCTTCTGGTGGAGACATAGTCAAGTCCTTGATATATTTGGTTCTCAACCCCTTTTATAAAGGTATCGAGACAAGGGGGTAGAGGGGGGTTATACAAACTCTTTCGTTTAAAGCATTGTTCGTTGATGGGGTTGCCTGAATCAAACATCAATTTAAGACCCACATTCCTGGTAAACAGTCTCAAAGATATTAAGATGTCACTGATATCTACTCTTGTGCTAGGAATGAAGGTGAGTCCCTTCTCAAGCACCAGTGATTCATCTCTGGTCAAATCGTGTTTAGAGATGTTCCAAACTAATGTTGATTTGCCCATCTCTTCCGTGGTAGGCCAAACGTCTCCACTGGGTTGTCTCACCTCTTCTGTTCCCTTTCCATATCGTGGTCGATTGATCTTTTCCTCCCTGTCCATATCGGTAGAGGGACCTCTGGAAAATCCCGTTTGTCTGCTGCATGTAACCTGTCCAGATGTATCTTCCTTCGTACCGTAGCCGCCCCACGGTTGGCATTATTCATGGAGCCCACAGCCGGAGCTTGTGCAGGGGTGAAGTACACCGAAGTCACAGACTGGGGGGTATTAACCACAGTGGAAAATCCTCTAGACATAGCTGGACCAGTCTCATGGGATCCTATATCTGCCACACACTCAGTAGTGGGTTCCAGGATAGCAGATCCCTCAGTGCCAACTTGAACAATAGCAGCACCAATTTCATTATTATCATCACAAATCAGTTCATTAGACACAGCACCTCGTTGTCCCACATTTCGTCGTCCGGTAGTGACATTGCTCGAGGTGCCATTATTGTTGGCCCTCGGCCATACAAACACATGGTTTAATTGAAAATCTTGTTTGTCCCTGGCCAATTTCTTCTTTTTCTGATTTAACAAAACATTGCCAAATCTGGAAACCTTTTCCATAAGTTCCTGTGTAAACACATCAGCCAAATCAGGGCCTACCGCATCTGCCAAACATTTCTCTTGTTGATTAATAGACATAACAAGTTCATCCTCTATTGGCTTAAAATATTCAATAATTAACTTCATGTAGGCCTTGCTGGCTTGCAAGTTAATTAATTGCCACTTGGCAAGTAAATCGGGATAAGAATTCCCATATGTGGGCATATTTAGAATCCGGAGGCCCCGCGGTATTACATCAAAAAACAAACTTGCCTCTAAATGCTGTCTCTGTAGAAGGAGACGTTTATATTTAAATAAATCATTCTCAATGTTTCTTTTAAGTTGTCTTACCAAGGTTACATTGTTCGCTCCCATGTCTTCATTTCCTGGGGGTAAATCCTCCATCGTGAGTAATGGGTTATCCGTGTTATCAAAAAACAAAGAGAAAACATCCAGAGGTCGTTGACCAGTGGTGCGCCGAGTGCCCTCAGCATTGTCGCCATTCACACCACATTGCAGGCCGCCCAAATCCAATCCATGACTCATGCCTGCTGTTCCACTCCTCAATTCAACGAGACCATTGTTAGCAGTAGTATCCATTCCCAAAGCAGAAGAGATAGCCAAATAACCAGCCCCGTCGAACAAGATACAATGAAAACAATATCCCAAACCAGTAACTAAGATGGATACTGACTGCAAATCAAAATCAATCAGCAAAAACCGTTCCAAGTCCAAGATATCGGGTTTGGTCCCCAAATCAAAGATAATTTCAGCAACTGTCGCACCAGCTCGTGTACAAGTCAAAAATAAGCAATTCGCTTATAAGAAATCCTTTATTGAAACGTAAGCGCTTTCACGACCATAAGTCGCTTCCTCAGACGTTAACAAATTTAAAAACTCTTACATTCACCTTTATAAAGAAACATCACATCCTTTGTGAAGACATCACATCCTGTTAAAAAGTCATCACATCCTGTCTAAAAGTCAAAGCAACTTGTAATTCCTAAGGGTGCTGTCATGTTCATATCACTGTGTTAGATCACGAAAAAACTGTGATCAATGTTACACTCCAATAGTTCCTATATCCCGGCATTTTAAACCGGAATTGCCCTAAATCACAGAATCACATGTTCTAGAGCATCACAGCAGCAATTACATACTCAACTAAACTATCAACCATTCATCTCAAGTACATAAAATTACCCGTAACATTTACGGTAATGTGTTAGAGTCGCTCACTATGCTTAAAAACAACAAATGCTAAGACATTGATCTAAACTGTCAACGACTCAAATCAGATGCGTAACATTTACAATAATCTATTTGCATTTAAAATCTCGAGTTGCCAACTCGATGTAAAACCTAAGACATTTAAAAATAAAAATGAATAAAGAAGCTATTATTACAAAATATTAAAAGTCACAATCCACTAATTAAACAAAATGCATAGTCAGACCGCTACCAGTGTTCAAAGGGCAAACACAAGCCCAAAGCCATCGATCATAGTAATACAAACAAATGTTTAAATGATTATGCCTATACAGTTAAAAACTCACTATGGCAAAGACCGGAGCTGGAAAAAAATGTGTCCAAATTCTTGTTTCATGTATGGACCATAGTCTAAATGCCCTAAAGTGTTGCCTGTCACAAAGTGACAGGACAACACTTGGGTCATTAAACATTATTCTTCGAGAAAGTTGTAGAAAAGGAACCCTAAGGCATTTATTGCACATAATGCTCATATCATCAAGCAATACAATCAACTGTAACAAGTAGCCAGGGCTATGGCCAATGTCATTACACATAGGAAGACAACACCTTTAGTCGATACTATGGAAAGTAAATATATATGTAAACGGACCCATATAGACAAGAGGTGAGTGTCAATGCACTAGTGTATGGGTCTTGCCTTAAGTACAGGTCTGATAGATACAGACTCATTCAGACCCAAGCATCTATGTGCGGCCAGTCTCAGGATCCATTTAAGCTCAATCTCTTCAGTCAAGTTGACTACGTCGCCACCCCTCATCTTTGGATATACAACCTCCAACGCCTGAAACAGGAAATGATGTTGTTCTCCTGATGTGAGCATGTGCTTTGAAATAGCACTACACTTGTCATTCCTTGCAAACGCATAATAATGATCCCGTATCCTCTCCTTAATGACCTATTCGTCTTCCCGACATAGAATGAGAAACAAATCTGGCAGTACGCCACATATATCACGTTTCTGGTGTTACAGTCAGCTGGGTGGCGAAGCTCCCACAATTTCCCATCATTGGGACACCTAAAGAATCTGGAAGAGTCGATGTGTACACACTGTGGACATAGACCACATCTTCTAGTGCCCAATTGCAAGGGGTGAGCCATGGTATGGCCAGAGCTGGACAAATTAGGAAAGCATAGCATTTGTTTCAAATTATTGCAGTTCTTGAAAACATATTGGGGACTGTTACCCACAATCATTCTAATGCGGGGATCTACCATCAGCGAGTTCCAGTTTTCATCAATGACCTGCTGCACATAGCTTGTGTTCGTTCCTAGGGGCAGGATGACCGGTAGCAATTTGCCATGATCCAATTTATTTTTCTTGGCAGGCTGGCCACCTAGAAAGAAGGGTTTACCTCGACTCTGCCTCAATTTACAAGCTGTTTCACATTGTTTGTTAACAACCTCCAAGCTGTATCCTCTACGGATAAAAGTATCTTTCAAACTATTCAGCTCTTGTGTGAAAACAACATCACTTGAGCAAAGGCGTGATAACCTAAGTGCTTGGCCCTTCACTATGTTTGAGAAAATCTTGGGATCATGCATACTGTCTGTTGAAAGATAAGAGGGTACATAGCACACTTTCCTGTGTGCCTTGGTCGAGAACTGGTCACCAGATTTAATGATTGTTGTATCCAAGTAATCTATGGAGGTCCCCGAATGTTCCATCGTGAATTTCAAAAAATTGTATGAACTATTGAGAGCTTCATGGAACTGTGTCAACAATTGTATATCTCCTCGCCATAAGATAAACAAATCATCAACGAATCTCCTATAGAAAATGATGTTCCTATTGGTCAAAAGAATATCTCTTTCCCAGGCTGCCATGACTAGATTTGCATAAGAGTTCGCACAACTCGTGCCCATGGCAGCCCCAGTGACTTGTCTGTAAATACATTCCTTGAAGGCAAACAGGTTATTCTCCAACACCAGTTCCAACAACAGGCACATCAGATCCGTTTCAGTCACACTCAGGCGTTCCACCAATAAATTTCTCACCATCTGTATACCATCCAAATTCGGTATACAGGTGAAAAGTGAGACCACATCCATGGTGGTCAACACTAAATCAGACCTGTCATCAGTGGCTTCAATACAATTGTGCAAGTCCCTCAAGAACTGACCAGTGTCCTTCAGGACATGGGGGTACTCAGACAATATGACTTTGAGTCTGTGGTCCAGGTATATGGAGATTGGCTCTGTCAGCCATCCTGCCCCCGCCACAATTGGCCTCATCGGTGGTCTGTATGGGTTCTTGTGCACCTTGGGTAGACCATTGATACTGGGTAATAATGGTGAATCAATCTGAAAATAATCGTGCAGTTCCTTCGTTAGTATACCCATTTTTGCACATTCATCCAAAGTGTTTGATACAGCTTGACAACACTTGTGTACAGTTTCCGAGTCAATCCTCTCATAGTATGATGAGGCCAGCATCTCCTGCATACTCTCAACATAGAAGGACCTATCCATCAATACAAGGCGGCCTCCTTTGTCCGCTGGTCGAATTACTACTGTGTCATTCCTTCTGAGGTTGATCAATGCTGCCCTTTCTGTAGTAGATAAATTGTCGTCCCTTCTGGTGGAGACATAGTCAAGTCCTTGATATATTTGGTTCTCAACCCCTTTTATAAAGGTATCGAGACAAGGGGGTAGAGGGGGGTTATACAAACTCTTTCGTTTAAAGCATTGTTCGTTGATGGGGTTGCCTGAATCAAACATCAGTTTAAGACCCACATTCCTGGTAAACATTCTCAAAGATATCAAGATGTCACTGATATCTACTCTTGTGCTTGGAATGAAGGTGAGTCCCTTCTCAAGCACCAGTAATTCATCTCTGGTCAAATCATGTTTAGAGATGTTCCAAACTAATGTTGATTTGCCCATCTCTTCCGTGGTAGGCCAAACGTCTCCACTGGGTTGTCTCTCCTCTTCTGTTCCCTTTCCATATCGTGGTCGATTGATCTTTTCCTCCCTGTCCGTATCGGTAGAGGGACCTCTGGAAAATCCCGTTTGTCTGCTGCATGTAACCTGTCCAGATGTATCTTCCTTCGTACCGTAGCCGCCCCACGGTTGGCATTATTCATGGAGCCCACAGCCGGAGCTTGTGCAGGGGTGAAGTACACCGAAGTCACAGACTGGGGGGTATTAACCACAGTGGAAACTCCTCTAGACATAGCTGGACCAGTCTCATGGGATCCTATATCTGCCACACACTCAGTGGTGGGTTCCAGGATAGCAGATCCCTCAATGCCAACTTGACCAATAGCAGCACCAATTTCATTATTGTCATCACAAATCAATTCATTAGACACAATACCTCGTTGTCCTACAGTTCGTCGTCCGGTGGTAACATTACTTGATGTACCATTGTTGTTGGCCCTTGGCCATACAAACACATGGTTTAGTTGAAAATCTTGTTTGTCCCTAGCCAGCTTTTTCCATTTCTGATTTAACAATGCATTGCCAAATCTAGAAACCTTTTACATGAGTTCCTGTATAAACACATCAGCCAAATCAGGGCCTACCGCATCTGCCAAACATTTCTCTTGTTGATTAATGGACATAACAAGTTCATCTTCTATTGGTTTAAAATATTCAATAATTAACTTCATATAAGCCTTACTGGCTTGCAAGTTAATTAATTGCCACTTGGCAAGTAAATCGGGATAAGAATTCCCATATGTGGGCATATTTAGAATCCGGAGGCCCCGCGGTATTACATCAAAAAACAAACTTGCCTCTAAATGCTGTCTCTGTAGAAGGAGACGTTTATATTTAAATAAATCATTCTCAATGTTTCTTTTAAGTTGTCTTACCAAGGTTGCATTGTTCGCTCCCATATCTTCATTTCCTGGGGGTAGATCCTCCATCGTAAGTAATGGGTTATCCGTGTTATCAAAAAACAAAGAGAAAACATCCAGAGGTCGTTGACCAGTGGTGCGCCGAGTGCCCTCAGCATTGTCGCCATTCACACCACATTGCAGGCCGCCCAAATCCAAACCATGACTCATGCCTGCTGTTCCACTCCTTAATTCAGTGAGACCATTATTAGCAGTAGTATCCATTCCCAAAGCAGAAGAGATAGCCAAATAACCAGCCCCGTCGAACAAGATACAATGAAAACAATATCCCAAACCAGTAACTAAGATGGATACTGACTGCAAATCAAAATCAATCAGCAAAAACCGTTCCAAGTCCAAGATATCGGGTTTAGTCCCCAAAACTGTCGCACCAGCTCGTGTACAAATCAAAAATAAGCAATTCGCTTATAGGAAATCCTTTATTGAAACGTAATCGCTTTCACGACTTAAAGTCGCTTCCTCAGACGTTAACAAGTTTAAAAGCTCTGACATTTACCTTTATAAAAGACATCACATCCTTTGTGAAAACATCACATCCTGTTAAAAAGTCATCACATCCTGTCTAAAAGTCAAAGCAACTTGTAATTCCTAAGGGTGCTGTCATGTTCATATCACTGTGTTAGATCACGAAAAAACTGTGATCAATGTTACACTCCAATAGTTCCTATATCCCGGCATTTTAAACCCAAATTGCCCTAAATCACAGAATCACAAGTTCTAGAACATCACAGCAGCAATTACATACTCAACTAAACTATCAACCATTCATCTCAAGTACATAAAATTACCCGTAACATTTACGGTAATGTGTTAGAGTCGCTCACTGTGCTTAAAAACAACAAATGCTAAGACATTAATCTAAACTGTCAACGACTCAAATCAGATGCGTAACATTTGCAATAATCTATTTACATTTAAAATCTCGAGTTGCCAACTCGATGTAAAACCTAAGACACTTAAAAATAAAAATAAAAATAAATAAAGAAGCTGTTATTACAAAATGCTAAAAGTCACAATCCACTAATTAAACAAAATAGAACTGTGACTGCTGATATATGAATGCATAGTCAGACCGCTACCAGTGTTCAAAGGGCAAACACAAGCCCAAAGCCATCGATCATAGTAATACAATCAAATGTTTAAATGATTATGCCTATACAGTTAAAAACTCACTATGGCAAAGACCGGAGCTGGAAAAAATGTGTCCAGATTCTTGTTTCATGTATGGACCATAGTCTAAATGCCCTAGTGTTGCCTGTCACAAAGTGACAGGACAACACTTGGGTCATTAAACATTATTCTTCGAGAAAGTTGTAGAAAAGGAACCCTAAGGCATTTATTGCACATAATGCTCATATCATCAAGCAATACAATCAACTGTAACAAGTAGCCAGGGCTATGGCCAATGTCATTACACATAGGAAGACAACACCTTTAGTCGATACTATGGAAAGTAAATATATATGTAAACGGACCCATATAGACAAGAGGTGAGTGTCAATGCACTAGTGTATGGGTCTTGCCTTAAGTACAGGTCTGATAGATACAGACTCATTCAGACCCAAGCATCTATGTGCGGCCAGTCTCAGGATCCATTTAAGCTCAATCTCTTCAGTCAAGTTGACTACGTCGCCACCCCTCATCTTTGGATATACAACCTCCAACGCCTGAAACAGGAAATGATGTTGTTCTCCTGATGTGAGCATGTGCTTTGAAATAGCACTACACTTGTCATTCCTTGCAAACGCATAATAATGATCCCGTATCCTCTCCTTTAATGACCTATTCGTCTTCCCGACATAGAATGAGAAACAAATCTGGCAGTACGCCACATATATCACGTTTCTGGTGTTACAGTCAGCTGGGTGGCGAAGCTCCCACAATTTCCCATCATTGGGACACCTAAAGAATCTGGAAGAGTCGATGTGTACACACTGTGGACATAGACCACATCTTCTAGTGCCCAATTGCAAGGGGTGAGCCATGGTATGGCCAGAGCTGGACAAATTAGGAAAGCATAGCATTTGTTTCAAATTATTGCAGTTCTTGAAAACATATTGGGGACTGTTACCCACAATCATTCTAATGCGGGGATCTACCATCAGCGAGTTCCAGTTTTCATCAATGACCTGCTGCACATAGCTTGTGTTCGTTCCTAGGGGCAGGATGACCGGTAGCAATTTGCCATGATCCAATTTATTTTTCTTGGCAGGCTGGCCACCTAGAAAGAAGGGTTTACCTCGACTCTGCCTCAATTTACAAGCTGTTTCACATTGTTTGTTAACAACCTCCAAGCTGTATCCTCACGGATAAAAGTATCTTTCAAACTGTTCAGCTCTTGTGTGAAAACAACATCACTTGAGCAAAGGCGTGATAACCTAAGTGCTTGGCCCTTCACTATGTTTGAAAAGATCTTGGGATCATGCATACTGTCTGTGGAAAGATAAGAGGGTACATAGCACACTTTCCTGTGTACCTTGGTGGAGAACTGGTCACCAGATTTAGTGATTGTTGTATCCAAGTAGTCTATGGAGGTCCCCGAATGTTCCATCGTGAATTTCAAAAAATTGGATGAACTGTTGAGAGCTTCATGGAACTGTGTCAACGATTGTATATCTCCTCGCCATAGGATAAACAAATCATCAACGAATCTCCTATAGAAAATGATGTTCCCATTGGTCAAGAGAATATCTCTTTCCCAGGCTGCCATGACTAGATTTGCATAGGAATTCGCACAACTCGTGCCCATGGCAGCCCCAGTGACCTGTCTGTAAATACATTCCTTGAAGGCAAACAGGTTATTCTCCAACACCAGTTCCAACAACAGGCACATCAGATCCGTTTCAGTCACACTCAGGCGTTCCACCAATAAATTTCTCACCATCTGTATACCATCCAAATTGGTATACAGGTGAAAAGTGAGACCACATCCATGGTGGTCAACACTAAATCAGACCTGTCATCAGTGGCTTCAATACAATTGTGCAAGTCCCTCAAGAACTGACCAGTGTCCTTCAGGACATGGGGGTACTCAGACAATATGACTTTGAGTCTGTGGTCCAGGTATATGGAGATTGGCTCTGTCAGCCATCCTGCCCCCGCCACAATTGGCCTCATCGGTGGTCTGTATGGGTTCTTGTGCACCTTGGGTAGACCATTGATACTGGGTAATAATGGTGAATCAATCTGAAAATAATTGTGCAGTTCCTTCGTTAGTATACCCATTTTTGCACATTCATCCAAAGTGTTTGATACAACTTGACAACACTTGTATACAGTTTCCGAATCAATGCTCTCATAGTATGATGAGGCCAGCATCTCCTGCATACTCTCAACATAGAAGGACCTATCCATCAATACAAGGCGGCCTCCTTTATCCGCTGGTCGAATTATTACTGTGTCATTCCTTCTCAGGTTGTTCAATGCTGCCCTTTCTGTAGTAGATAAATTATCGTCCCTTCTGGTGGAGACATAGTCAAGTCCTTGATATATTTGATTCTCAACCCCTTTTATAAAAGTATCGAGACAAGGAGGTAGAGGAGGGTTATACAAACTCTTTCGTTTAAAGCATTGTTCGTTGATGGGGTTGCCCGAATCAAACATCAATTTAAGACCCACATTCCTGGTGAACAATCTCAAGGATATCAAGATATCACTTATATCTAATCTTGTGCTTGGAATGAAGGTGAGTCCCTTCTCAAGCACCAATGATTTATCTCTGGTCAAGTTGTGTTTAGAAATGTTCCAAACTAATGTTGATTTGCCCATCTCTTCCGTGGTAGACCAAACGTCTCCACTGGGTTGTCTCTCCTCTTCTGTTCCCTTTCCATTTCGTGGTCGATTGATCTTTTCCTCCCTGTCTGTATCGGTAGGGGGACCTCTGGAAAATCCCGTTTGTCTGCTGCATGTAACCTATCCAGGTGTATCTTCCTTCGTACCGTGGCTGCCCCACGGTTGGCATTATTCATGGAGCCCACAGCCGGAGCCTGTGCAGGGGTAAAGTACACCGAAGTCACAGACTGGGGGGTATTAACCACAGTGGAAACTCCTCTAGACATAGCTGGACCAGTCTCATGGGATCCTGCATCTGTCACACACTCAGTGGTGGGTTCCAAGATAGCAGATCCCTCAATGCCAACTTGAACAATAGCAGCACCAATTTCATTATTATCATCACAAATCAGTTCATTAGACACAGCACCTCGTTGTCCCACATTTCGTCGTCCGGTAGTGACATTACTCGAGGTACCATTATTGTTGGCCCTCGGCCATACAAACACATGGTTTAATTGAAAATCTTGTTTGTCCCTAGCCATTTTTTTCTTTTTCTGATTTAACAATACATTGCCAAATCTAGAAACCTTTCCCATAAGTTCCTGTGTAAACACATCAGCCAAATCAGGGCCTACCGCATCTGCCAAACATTTCTCTTGTTGATTAATGGACATAACAAGTTCATCTTCTATTGGCTTAAAATATTCAATAATTAACTTCATATAAGCCTTACTGGCTTGCAAGTTAATTAATTGCCACTTGGCAAGTAAATCGGGATAAGAATTCCCATATGTGGGCATATTTAGAATCCGGAGGCCCCGCGGTATTACATCAAAAAACAAACTTGCCTCTAAATGCTGTCTCTGTAGAAGGAGACGTTTATATTTAAATAAATCATTCTCAATGTTTCTTTTAAGTTGTCTTACCAAGGTTACATTGTTCACTCCCATGTCTTCATTTCCTGGGGGTAGATCCTCCATTGTGAGTAATGGGTTGTCCGTGTTCTCAAAAAACAAAGAGAAAACATCCAGAGGTCCTTGGCCGGTGGTGCGCCGAGTGCCCTCAGCATTGTCGCCATTCACACCACATTGCAGGCCGCCCAAATCCAATCCATGACTCATGCCTGCTGTTCCACTCCTCAATTCAACGAGACCATTGTTAGCAGTAGTATCCATTCCCAAAGCAGAAGAGATAGCCAAATAACCAGCCCCGTCAAACAAGATACAATGAAAACAATATCCCAAACCAGTAACTAAGATGGATACTGACTGCAAATCAAAATCAATCAGCAAAAACCGTTCCAAGTCCAAGATATCGGGTTTGGTCCCCAAATCAAAGATAATTTCAGCAACTGTCGCACCAGCTCGTGTACAAGTCAAAAATAAGCAATTCGCTAAGAAATCCTTTATTGAAACGTAAGCGCTTTCACGACCATAAGTCGCTTCCTCAGACGTTAACAAATTTAAAAACTCTTACATTCACCTTTATAAAGAAACATCACATCCTTTGTGAAGACATCACATCCTGTTAAAAAGTCATCACATCCTGTCTAAAAGTCAAAGCAACTTGTAAATCCTAAGGGTGCTGTCATGTTCATATCACTGTGTTGGATCACGAAAAAACTGTGATCAATGTTACACTCCAATAGTTCCTATATCCCGGCATTTTAAACCCGAATTGCCCTAAATCACAGAATCACAAGTTCTAGAACATCACAGCAGCAATTACATACTCAACTAAACTATCAACCATTCATCTCAAGTACATAAAATTACCCGTAACATTTACGGTAATGTGTTAGAGTCGCTCACTGTGCTTAAAAACAACAAATGCTAAGACATTAATCTAAACTGTCAACGACTCAAATCAGATGCGTAACATTTGCAATAATCTATTTACATTTAAAATCTCGAGTTGCCAACTCGATGTAAAACCTAAGACACTTAAAAATAAAAATAAAAATAAATAAAGAAGCTGTTATTACAAAATGCTAAAAGTCACAATCCACTAATTAAACAAAATAGAACTGTGACTGCTGATATATGAATGCATAGTCAGACCGCTACCAGTGTTCAAAGGGCAAACACAAGCCCAAAGCCATCGATCATAGTAATACAATCAAATGTTTAAATGATTATGCCTATACAGTTAAAAACTCACTATGGCAAAGACCGGAGCTGGAAAAAATGTGTCCAGATTCTTGTTTCATGTATGGACCATAGTCTAAATGCCCTAAAGTGTTGCCTGTCACAAAGTGACAGGACAACACTTGGGTCATTAAACATTATTCTTCGAGAAAGTTGTAGAAAAGGAACCCTAAGGCATTTATTGCACATAATGCTCATATCATCAAGCAATACAATCAACTGTAACAAGTAGCCAGGGCTATGGCCAATGTCATTACACATAGGAAGACAACACCTTTAGTCGATACTATGGAAAGTAAATATATATGTAAACGGACCCATATAGACAAGAGGTGAGTGTCAATGCACTAGTGTATGGGTCTTGCCTTAAGTACAGGTCTGATAGATACAGACTCATTCAGACCCAGGCATCTATGTGCGGCCAGTCTCAGGATCCATTTAAGCTCAATCTCTTCAGTCAAGTTGACTACGTCGCCACCCCTCATCTTTGGATATACAACCTCCAACACCTGAAACAGAAAATGATGTTGCTCTCCTAATGCGAGCATGTGCTTTGAAATAGCACTACACTTGTCATTCCTTGCAAACGCATAATAATGATCCCGTATCCTCTCCTTTAATGATCTATTCGTCTTCCCAACATAAAATGAGAAACAAATCTGGCAGTACGCCACATATATCACGTTTCTGGTGTTACAGTCGGCTGGGTGGCGAAGCTCCCACAATTTCCCATCATTGGGACACCTAAAAAATCTGGAAGAGTCAATGTATACACACTGTGGACATAGACCACATCTTCTAGTGCCCAATTGCAAGGGGTGAGCCATGGTATGGCCAGAGCTGGACAAATTAGGAAAGCATAGCATTTGTTTCAAATTATTGCAGTTCTTGAAAACATATTGGGGACTGTTGCCCACAATCATTCTAATGCGGGGGTCTACCATCAGCGAGTTCCAGTTCTCATCAATGACCTGCTGCACATAGCTTGTGTTCGTTCCTAGGGGCAGGACGACCGGTAGCAATTTGCCATAATCCGATTTATTTTTCTTGGCAGGCTGGCCACCTAGAAAGAAGGGTTTACCTCGACTCTGCCTCAATTTACAAGCTGTTTCACATTGTTTGTTAACAACCTCCAAGCTGTATCCTCTACGGATAAAAGTATCTTTCAAACTGTTCAGCTCTTGTGTGAAAACAACATCACTTGAGCAAAGGCGTGATAACCTAAGTGCTTGGCCCTTCACTATGTTTGAAAAGATCTTGGGATCATGCATACTGTCTGTGGAAAGATAAGAGGGTACATAGCACACTTTCCTGTGTACCTTGGTGGAGAACTGGTCACCAGATTTAGTGATTGTTGTATCCAAGTAGTCTATGGAGGTCCCCGAATGTTCCATCGTGAATTTCAAAAAATTGGATGAACTGTTGAGAGCTTCATGGAACTGTGTCAACGATTGTATATCTCCTCGCCATAGGATAAACAAATCATCAACGAATCTCCTATAGAAAATGATGTTCCCATTGGTCAAGAGAATATCTCTTTCCCAGGCTGCCATGACTAGATTTGCATAGGAATTCGCACAACTCGTGCCCATGGCAGCCCCAGTGACCTGTCTGTAAATACATTCCTTGAAGGCAAACAGGTTATTCTCCAACACCAGTTCCAACAACAGGCACATCAGATCCGTTTCAGTCACACTCAGGCGTTCCACCAATAAATTTCTCACCATCTGTATACCATCCAAATTCGGTATACAGGTGAAAAGTGAGACCACATCCATGGTGGTCAACACTAAATCAGACCTGTCATCAGTGGCTTCAATACAATTGTGCAAGTCCCTCAAGAACTGACCAGTGTCCTTCAGGACATGGGGGTACTCAGACAATATGACTTTGAGTCTGTGGTCCAGGTATATGGAGATTGGATCTGTCAGCCATCCTGCCCCCGCCACAATCGGCCTCATCGGTGGTCTGTATGGGTTCTTGTGCACCTTGGGTAGACCATTGATGCTGGGTAGTAGTGGTGAGTCAATCCGAAAGTAATCATGCAATTCCTTCGTTAGTATACCCATTTTCGCACATTCATCCAAAGTGTTGGATACAGCTTGGCAACACTTGTGTACAGATTCCAAGTCAATCCTCTCATAGGACGACGAACCCAGCATCTCCTGCATGCTCTCAACATAAAAGGACCTATCCATCAATACAAGGCGGCCTCCTTTATCCGCTGGTCGAATTACAACTGTATCATTCCTTTTGAGGTTAGTTAATGCTGCCCTTTCTGCAGTGGATAAATTGTCGTCTCTTCTGGTGGAGACATAGTCAAGTCCTTGATATATTTGATTCTCAACCCCTTTGATAAAGGTATCGAGACTGGGGGGTAGAGGGGGGTTGTACAGGCTCTTTCATTTAAAACATTGTTCATTGATGGAACTCCCTGAATCAAACATCAATTTAAGACCCACATTCCTGGTAAACAGTCTCAAAGATATCAAGATGTCACTGATATCTACTCTTGTGCTTGGAATGAAGGTGAGTCCCTTCTCAAGCACCAGTGATTCATCTCTGGTCAAATCGTGTTTAGAGATGTTCCAAACTAATGTTGATTTGCCCATCTCTTCCATGGTAGGCCAAACGTCTCCACTGGGTTGTCTCTCCTCTTCTGTTCCCTTTCCATATCGTGGTCGATTGATCTTTTCCTCCCTGTCCGTATCGGTAGAGGGACCTCTGGAAAATCCCGTTTGTCTGCTGCATGTAACCTGTCCAGATGTATCTTCCTTCGTACCGTAGCCGCCCCACGGTTGGCATTATTCATGGAGCCCACAGCCGGAGCTTGTGCAGGGGTGAAGTACACCGAAGTCACAGACTGGGGGGTATTAACCACAGTGGAAACTCCTCTAGACATAGCTGGACCAGTCTCATGGGATCCTATATCTGCCACACACTCAGTGGTGGGTTCCAGGATAGCAGATCCCTCAGTGCACAAGAACCCATACAGACCACCGATGAGGCCGATTGTGGCGGGGGCAGGATGGCTGACAGAGCCAATCTCCATATACCTGGACCACAGACTCAAAGTCATATTGTCTGAGTACCCCCATGTCCTGAAGGACACTGGTCAGTTCTTGAGGGACTTGCACAATTGTATTGAAGCCACTGATGACAGGTCTGATTTAGTGTTGACCACCATGGATGTGGTCTCACTTTTCACCTGTATACCGAATTTGGATGGTATACAGATGGTGAGAAATTTATTGGTGGAACGCCTGAGTGTGACTGAAACGGATCTGATGTGCCTGTTGTTGGAACTGGTGTTGGAGAATAACCTGTTTGCCTTCAAGGAATGTATTTACAGACAGGTCACTGGGGCTGCCATGGGCACGAGTTGTGCGAATTCCTATGCAAATCTAGTCATGGCAGCCTGGGAAAGAGATATTCTCTTGACCAATGGGAACATCATTTTCTATAGGAGATTTGTTGATGATTTGTTTATCCTATGGTGAGGAGATATACAATCGTTGACACAGTTCCATGAAGCTCTCAACAGTTCATCCAATTTTTTGAAATTCACGATGGAACATTCGGGGACCTCCATAGACTACTTGGATACAACAATCACTAAATCTGGTGACCAGTTCTCCACCAAGGTACACAGGAAAGTGTGCTATGCACCCTCTTATCTTTCCACAGACAGTATGCATGATCCCAAGATCTTTTCAAACATAGTGAAGGGCCAAGCACTTAGGTTATCACGCCTTTGCTCAAGTGATGTTGTTTTCACACAAGAGCTGGATAGCTTGAAAGATACTTTTATCCGCAGAGGATATAGCTTGGAGGTTGTTAACAAACAATGTGAGACAGCTTGTAAATTGAGGCAGAGTCGAGGTAAACCCTTTTTTCTAGGTGGCCAGCCTGCCATGAAAAATAAATTAAATCATGGCAAACTATTACCTGTTATCCTGCCCTTAGGAACGAACACAAGCTATGTGCAGCAGGTCATTGATGACAACTGGAACTCCTTGATGGCAGACCCACACATTAGGATGATTGTGGGCAACAGTCCCCAATATGTTTTTAAGAACTGTAATAATCTGAAGCAAATGCTATGCTTTCCTAACTTGTCCAGCCCTGGTCGTATCATAGCTCACCCCTTGCAATTGGGCACTAAAAGGTGCGGTTTATGTCCACAGTGTGTGTACATTGACTCTTCCAGATTCTTTAGATGCCCCAATGATGGGAAATTATGGGAGCTACGCCACTCAGCTGATTGTAACACCAGGAACGTGATATATGTATGCACTGCCAGACTTGTTTTTCATTCTATGTTGGGAAGACTAACAGGTCATTAAAGGAGAGAATACGGGATCATTACTATGCATTTGCAAGGAATGACAAGTGTAGTGCTATTTCAAAGCACATGCTCACATCAGGAGAACAACATCATTTCCTGTTTCAGGCGTTGGAGGTTGTATATCCAAAGATGAGGGGTGGCGACGTAGTCAACTTGACTGAAGAGATTGAGCTTAAATGGATCCTGAGACTGGCCGCACATAGATGCTTGGGTCTGAATGAGTCTGTATCTATCAGACCTGTACTTAAGGCAAGACCCATACACTAGTGCATTGACACTCACCTCTTGTCTATATGGGTCCGTTTACATATATATTTACTTTCCATAGTATCGACTAAAGGTGTTGTCTTCCTATGTGTAATGACATTGGCCATAGCCCTGGCTACTTGTTACCGTTGATTGTATTGCTTGATGATATGAGCATTATGTGCATTAAATGCCTTAGGGTTCCTTTTCTACAACTTTCTCGAAGAATAATGTTTACGACCCAAGTGTTGTCCTGTCACTTTGTGACAGGCAACACTTTAGGGCATTTAGACTATGGTCCATACATGAAACAAGAATCTGGACACATTTTTTCCAGCTCCGGTCTTTGCCATAGTGAGTTTTAAACTGTATAGGCATAATTATTCAAACACTTGATTGCATCACTATGATCGACAGCATTGGGCTTGTGTTTGCCCTTTGAACACTGGTAGCGGTCTGACTATGCATTCATATATCAACAGTCACAGTTTTAATTAGTGGATTGTGACTTTTAACATTTTGTAATAACAGCTTCTTTATTTATTTTTATTTTTATCTTTAAGCGTCTTAGATTTTACACTGAGTTGGCAGCTCGAGATTTTTTTAAATGTAAATACATTTTGTAAATGTCATGCATTTGATGTGAGTTGTTGACAGTTCAGACCAATGTCTTAGCATTTGTTATTTTTAAGCATAGTGAGTTTACTCTAACACATTACCGTAAATGTTACGGGTAATTTAATTTTATGTATTTGATATGAGTGGTTGATAGTTTAGTTGAGTATGTAATTGCTGCTGTGATGCTCTAGAACATGTGATTCTGCGATTTAGGGCAATTCTGGTTGAATATGCCAGGTTATAGGAACCATCGTAGCGTAATATTGATCACAGCGTTTTTATGTGATCTAACACTGTGATATGAACATGATAGCACCCTAAGGAAGTAGAAGTTGTTTTGATTTTCCTAACAGGATGTGATGTTTTCACAAAGGATGTGATGTCTTCACAAAGGATGTGATGATTCTTTATAAAGATGAATGTAAGAGTTTTTAAATTTGTTAACGTCTGAGGAAGCGACTTATGGTCGTGAAAGCGCTTACGTTTCAATAAAGGATTTCTTATAAGCGAATTGCTTATTTTTGACCTGTACACGAGCTGGTGCGACAGTTGCTGAAATTATCTTTGATTTGGGGACCAAACCCGATATCTTGGACTTGGAACGGTTTTTGCTGATTGATTTTGATTTGCAGTCAGTATCCATCTTAGTTACTGGTTTGGGATATTGTTTTCATTGTATCTTGTTCGTGGGGCTGGTTATTTGGCTATATATATATGTATATATATATATATATATATATATATATATATATATATATATATATATATATAAGTATATATAAAAAACACCTGGATTATTCCAAAGAGCTTTTTCCCTACAGTTTAATGACTCTACTGTATGATATGTTTGAAAAAGCATTGCAAACTCTCACAGCTCAAATGGTATAATAGTAAATTCCTCTGACTATAGTATACAGGGTCCTGGGTTTGAAACTTGGCAAGGCAGATTATTTCTTGCTAGACAGAACAGTGGCTGATGGAGACAGAGTGATTAAATCAGTTTTAGATGGCATTAAGTGGGTTTACATGGGCTTGTGCGACTAAGTGATGCCAAGGTACGGTTAGCCATAGAGATGCTCAATCCGCTTTGGCTTCACTTAGCATCTCGCAAACTCACTTACTTCTGCTTGCTCCCGCTTACATCCAGGCTAATTTCTTTAAAAGAAAAGAAAAAGGGGTGATAGGAAACTGGTGAAAAAGGGGCATGCAGAGAGAAAAACAATATGAAATGTAGCTAGGGATGTGCAGGACAGGTGTAGGAAAGGTCCATAGCTTCCCGTGTCTTATAGAGCAACAGCTGTGCATTTGTATGTAATTTTCAGGTGAATTTG
Source organism: Protopterus annectens (assembly GCF_019279795.1). Classification (NCBI taxonomy): domain Eukaryota; kingdom Metazoa; phylum Chordata; order Ceratodontiformes; family Protopteridae; genus Protopterus; species Protopterus annectens. Next base: position 439,310,411 of record NC_056725.1, read on the forward strand.
GACACTCAATCCCCAGAAAGAGGGGTGAGGACAACAGAAATGTGTTGTCAAGCCAATTGGACTGGATTACATGTGTCCAGTGGACATGTGCGAAATGGACAGCTATGTATGGGGTGATATTTGTTTTTGGGACAGATGCCCTTTTTTTATAATGGTGAGAGTGGGATGTTGGGGAAGGATTGTAGGTACATCTGGGGAGGTAGGTTGGGTAGGGAGATAGACAAGACAGACATGACAGCAACATGGGTGGTGTATGACACATGTATGGGGTAAACACCTTGGACGGGGAGGGTGGTTGAGAATCAGAGGCCCATGAGCTGTCATATGGATACAGTGGGACTGACATCCCCACCCATAGGCAATCCCCACTGCACATTCACAGCCTTGATGGTGGCTGTTCTGGGGACTGGACAGGAGGTGCAGCCTGCTCCTCAAGGTGCACCATGTGGCCCTCCATCTGGTGCAGTTTGCCACCCAACTCAGACCGTATGACACTGTGCACCATACCCCAGAACTGACAGCGGATGCAGGGTTCATCTCCATGTCAGCACCCAGGTGGTGTAGGAACTGCAGAAGATGAAGTTTAAGGTGGGTCCCAGACATATTGAGCCCCATGCCATGGCCAAATGAGCAGGACAGGTGGATCCACTGGGATTGGCATTCCCAAATGTGCTATGGTGTTGAGGTTTTCCAAATTATATTGGTTAGTCATGAACAAAACATTTCAATATTAGTTTTAACAGCATGTATGAGTGTTCCAATTAACCCAAAACAACAGATGTTAAACAGTTGCATAGTAAACAGAACACATGCATAAATGGAACAACAATAAGCATTGTAACTGCATTCCAGTAACAATGATGGCAGCAGACTTCTAATATCAGTATTTGAACAAGGTATGTTAACATGCTACCAATTAATTATATGAACAATAATGGAACACATGTCCCAACATTAGGCTTTGTAAAAACATACCCGTAGTATATGAATAATAATAATTGATGCAGATGAGTGGTGGGGGGAGAGAAGAAAAGTCCATTAACAATTGCATAGGCTTCTATTTTTCACTACAGTACTGCTCAATATTCTAGAGGTCTGCCCTCACTTTACATCTACCTATGGCCTACCTATGACCTACCCATATTTGTGTCATGGCCCATGTAGATGGTCTTCGTACAATGGTGGCCATACAGTGGGAAACTGTCAGGTTGCTACCAACCTCAGTGCACAAGTGCCTCACACCTGATTGCATGCTCAGTAAATCATTACTGTCATACTTAGTGTGGATGACATCTGCCACAGCAGGGGGAATGATGCCTCTCCAGGCATTCAGTTTGTGGTAATGCTTTTTACACCAGTCAGTAATTGGGTGAGTGCCTATTGGGGGATGCTCACATCAGTAGGGGAATGCAAGACAGTGGCCAGCTTGCAAGCGTCTGTACACCTGTTCAGCCACAGACCACTGCTTTTGTCCTGTACCTCAGATACGTATATCTCAAACAGTAGAGGGCCCAGACCGATACTTGGGGTACACCATTGTGGATGAATATACTACTAGAGGTGGCTTCCACTACTTTGACTGAGTGGGTACTATCATTGAGCGATTTAGCAACCCATCTGGTAACCTAGAGTTTGGTGCCTAGCTGTGTAGGTGTATGTATCCTATCCACCTGTGAATTAGTTTGAGAGGATTTGGCTAGGTGAAGGTAGGCATTGTTCACTATCTTCCCCTTATCTTTGTGTTTGTTGACCACTTCATAGAAGTCCACCAGATTTAACAGGCCTGATCTCCCTTTGAAAATACCATGGTGTGTGGACCCAGGTATTTGGATGTTGCCGATGTCCCTGTTCATAATGTCCTTAATATTGCCTTCCATGCCCTTGCAGAGCAGGCTAGTTAGGCTGATGAGCATAATATTGGCTGGGTCAGTGGATTGCTCCACCTTTGTTTAAAGGGATGACAGTGGCTGCCCTCTGTGTAGTTGAGATGGCACCGGTGCTCAGGCTGTGATTGACTACAGTGCAGAATGGATCTGACAGCCCATACCTGTGTTCATGTAGGATGCAGCCAGGGATGATATCAGGCCTATGGAGACCCCTGTGTATTGCATTTGGGAGGGCACTCAAAGACAGCCTTAGGGTACATCACCTCTGCCCTTTTTAGCTTGTGCAGACCAAGGTGACATTGCTTCCAATGAGGCAGATGTTCTTTCTTGGCCAGTTCAGCAATTTGTTCCACCTATTAGGGTATTTCTGTATTGCTGCTGTCTACCACAGGCATTAACCCTACCTTGAGAGAGATGCTGTCCTGTCAGGTATTGCTGAGTCCATACAGCTATGTACATGCCACATAGTATTGTGGTGTGGGCCTGGACACTGCTGCTAGTTCCAACAAATGGGATGTTACCTGTACAGCTACTTCTACCTGCTTTGAGGGAATTTATAGTCATTTGCGTACACTTCATTCTGTTTGACACTGTAAAGGGGGGCAGGGGAAATGGTGAGCTGAACAGAGATGCCTATGTGGTCAGATATTACCAAGGAGGATGGCACTGTAAGAGTGCTACAGTGGCTACTCATGTTGTTTAGGACCAGGTGCAGGATATTTCCACCTGCCGTAGGAGTGTTGACCAGCTGATCCACTGCATCCATTGACAAACCCAAGGAATCTATGTGCATTCATGTTCACGTGGCATATGTCATGCATGCTATGGTTGGATATTTGAAGTCACCCAGGAGCAGAGTAGATAATTGAATCCTGACAGTTTACAGCAGGTCCCAATAGGTGTGGTGGGTGTCCATAGTCATGGTTGGAGGGCTGTAGCTAGCTATGATTTGAGTAGGTGTTTTGTCAACTGTTAACTGCACTCGGGATGGCAGCCATGTGTCATACTGTTTGGCCAGCCTGGAGGTGTGTATGTGTAATGTTCTGTACTCCACCTTCTGCAGCTTTGCACACCTCCATTTTGGGTCTAAACGTATGATGGGATGAGTGATCTGGCAAGGTTGGTGTGCTCTCCACTGCTACAAAGCAGGTGTCAGTGAATGCACAAATGTTGGCATTCTACAGGGCAATGAACGCTTGCATTGACATGGGTTTCATGGTAAGACACCTAGCTCCTGTTAGAGGAAAACATCTGTACAAAGACACACATGAGTGGTGGGCAAAGGCCAGGAAATAGTGTCACTTTATGAATCTAGCTGAAACACACTTAGTTGCCAGCAAAGACAGTGTTGCATTCACAGGTCTAGTCTGCAGAATATGACATCTGACAATCAAATATAGGCTAACATGTTATGACTTCAGTCTTTAATGGGTTGCCATTGATATGCCAGACAATACATAACTGTCTGAAGGATTGACTACAAATATGAGGCAGACGTGGTCAGTCGGCAAAACACTGGACAGTTGTCAGGTATGGGCTCAGTATATCACATACAGTTCAATACACACATCTGCACCTGTCCTGTAGTATGCACATACCCTATATACATCTCTTACATGTGTAAGACAAAAATATGTATCACAGTAGCATTCACAAGTGATATATGAATAATTACAGCATCCCAGGTAGCTGGTCTAGCAGTGACACAAGAAAATAATGTCAGGACAGTGATAAAGCTGAATCTGTAGCCAGGTGCTCAAATCCAAGCTCTGTTGTTTTATTAAAGTATCTGGCATTTGTCTGGTGCTGTATTTATTGGATTCTAGCAGTGACACACTCAATATTGGACAACAAACACTCCAGTGGTAGTCATACATGAGCTGACCTTTGCTGGGGTGACTCAGGGGCCAGAGATGTTCTCCATGTCAATGCAGACAGGGCAGGTGAGAATGGCCATAGGTGCCAGACAGCAGCATGTGAGTCCAGCAGGTCTTGTTGTGGCCTAGTGTTTAATGTCCCATTTGACATCATTGTATCCCCCTTCTGCATTCCATTACAAGCTTACATGACTGTCATACCTGTTATAGTACTCAAGAGTTTCCTCACAACAATACAAATGGTTAGGTTTGTGAAGTCACAGTCTGTCTTTGTGTAGATGGGTTGAGACCTGTATTGCATAGGCAACAGCTTGCCTTTTTTTAGGTACTGCTCATGAGCAGGTGATGGCCTGTGCAATAATCAGTGTCTCCCCCTTGCTACTTGCATCCAGAGCAGTTGTTTTGTCTTTCCATTTGCCAATACCATAGTGACACAGTGGTATAATTATGGCCTTCATGTGGGCCTTGCCCCTTTTCCTTGTCTGTGTGGAGGATATTATGGAGATATGGGGACAACAGCTTCACAGACGGTAGGTGGGAATACTCTCAGGACAGGACATGTGGAGACAGCCCAACAACATGGTGGACAAAGCTCTAGAATTGGTTACAGACTGCAAGTCAGTAGTGCTGTTATACAGATAGAGAGTTGCTAGATTAACAGGGTTTGTCTGGACGTGCATTTTCTGTGTGACTTGATGTCTGACAGTAATATGTCTCTGACATACCTTTCAACTGTTCTGATGTCCACAGACTGCCCAAAGGTTTACCTGTCATGTTTGGTCTGTTCCTCAGACAATGTCTGTTTTTTGTGGAAACAGTAGGATAATGTGAGGATTGTAGTCAGTAACTGCTGACATCCATTGGTGTTTCAGACATCATATCCTTCAGGGATATTATGTCACAACAAAGCCTGTAACACCAGCAACTGTTTCAGTCTGTGACACCATTATGTGAGATATGTCCCTTTTTCCGGCCCCCTGTCCCCCAAGTATGTCATGCTTTGTCCAGATGTCTTGCAGTGATAGGGTCAGAGGTATGTGATATCATTATTTAGTGACTGCACTCCAGGTATCATCCCAATGACTTAGCAGACTCCTGGAAGCTGTATGCGGCAGTGGCCAGGATTATGGTCTCACACCCTGGACATTCTGTGGAAATCTGTACATATGAGAGATATATATATATATATATATATATATATATATATATATATATATATATATATATATATATATATATATATATATAGTCATTGTGAACAGACTGCCAAGATTGTGCAGCAGTGTTGTGTGTAGATGTTTGTTGGGCTGAACAGGGAGAATAGCAGATGTGAGTGTCATAGATCATTTTTCTATCTGCTTGTCCATGCTTCTATGGTTTCTGGTGGTCTTTCAGGTGTGCATGTTTGTAGGGGAAGACTGAGAAATGGCCTGTAACACCTCAGGATTCCCAGTACACTGTGAGTTGGTCCAGTATATGTCAGTGTAGTGTGTGGCTGACAATCAGGATATGTTTGTTCAAACAGTTGTTCTACTGTAGAGTTAATTTCAGGTACTGATATGTTGCTGTGACTGTGGTGCAAATGGTTGTGGGTGGACATGTTTGCACCACTATCTGCTTTTCCCAACAGTTCCACCCCTGTAGTGCATAATATATTTGGATATACATGGGTAATTGCCCAGAGCTAATTTGGGGTAGTGTCATGTTGGTCTTGCTGTTGTTCACAAGATGCTGGGTGACATGGTTGGCAGCTGTCATGGGTTTTTTCTTTGTGTTACATGACTGCGGTCATACCTCTCCACTGTGCAGATGTCTAAACACTATCAAGATGTGTGGGTCATATGTTTGATCTGTTGCCCATAACAGTTGTGGGTTTCTGAGAAATCACTGGGATTATGTGAGCATTGTCATCAGTAAATAATTACATTCATTTGGCTTTCAGACCTAGAATCTATCTGGAATTGTATGTTAAAGCAAACCATGCCACTCTAGCAGACTTCTACGTGTATGAAAGCCATATTTCAAAGATCTCACTATTGTTTGCCCTTTATCCCCCCAGTTTGTCAGGCTTTTTTCAGATGTGTTGCAGTAAGAGGTAGTTTTATATATATATATATATATATATATATATATATATATATATATATATATATATATACACACACACACACACACACACACACACACACACACACACACACACACACACACACATATATATATATATGTGTGTGTGTGTGTAAGAGTACTACAGCTATATAATTTCCCCTTATGTTAAATGACTGTTGTGCATGATATGTTTGCAAAAACATTACAAATTTCTGCAGCTTAGGTGGTGTTGAGGTATGTTGCTGTGATTGTAGTGCACAGGGTCCTGGGTTCCCTACTTGGAAGTGATTACTTTTTTCATTAATGTTAAATGACCAGAATGCATGATATGTTTGTAAAAGCATTGCAGATCATCACAGCTCAGATGGTGTAGTGTTATTTTGCTGTGATTGTACTGCACAGTATCTTGGGTTCAAGACTTGGCTGGGCGGAACAAGGGATGATGGAGACAGAGTGATTTAGGCAGTTGTAAGTGAGTTTGCACAGTTTTGAGTAGAGCTGAGTGATGCTAACATACGGTTAAGCCTTATTAGCCTGGCTTAGCACCGCTTACACCCACGCTAATTTTCATTAAAGAAAAGAAAAAAGATTGAGAGGAAAGTGGTGAAATGGGGGCAAGCAGGGTGCAAAACATTAGGAAAAGCAGGTAAGGGTGTGCAGGATGTGTGTAGGAAAAGACCATAGCTCTACATTTCTTTTGCAGCAGCTGTTGTGAATATGTATAGAATTTGGAATTTGCAGCCTCAAACCCCATAGGGAGGGGTGTTGGTGATAGACATTTGCAGAATAATCTGTGGGTTGATTGATTAATTTTACTGTACATTGGGGTGAAATGTAGAGCTATGTATGGGGCAATATTTTTTTTTTGCAGGACAGATGCCCCCTTTTTTTAAGGTGAGAGTGGGATGATGGGGAAGGGCTGCAAGTATGTTTGGGGAGGTATGTTGGGTGGGATAGGTTGCAATTTCAGACACACATGACAGCAGACAGGGTCGGTATATAACACATGAGGGGGTAAACACCTTGAATGGGGAAAGTGGTTGGGAATCTGAAGCCCATGAGCCCCCAAATGGATACAGTGGGACTCAGGTCCCCACCCATGGGCAGTCAACACTGCTCCTTCACAGTGCCAAAGGTGGCTGTGCTGGGGGCTGGACAGGAGGGCCCCAGGTTGCCCTCAATCTGGCACAGCTCCCCACCCAAATCTGCTTGGATGGCACTGGGCACCAAACCCCGGAATTGACTGCAGGTGACAGGCTCCTGTCTGTGCCCACTCCCAGTGGGGATGGTCCCCATCCCCTGAGGCAGTTTCACCCGAAGGTGGTGCAGGACCAACAGAAGAGGACGTCCCGGGTTGGGTCCCAGACATGCTGGGGCCTGGTTCAACAGCTAAATGAGGCAGGACTGGCAGATATGCCAGGATCTGCCTTTCTAAATGTCCTATGGTGTTGAATTTATCAAAATAGGTTGGTTAGTCATGAACAACACATTTCAAGATTAGTTATAACAGCATGCATGGGTGAAACAGATTTGAAACAGTTGTATAGCAAACAGAACACATGCATAAATGGAACAACATTTTGCATCATAACAGCATGCCAGTAACATTGATGGCAGCAGGCCACCAACAATGGTATTTGAACAAGGTATGTTAACATGCAACTAATCAAATTTATGAACAATAATAGAACATAAGTCCCAACATTAGTTTTGGAGAACAACATCCCCATAGTATATGAATAATAATTATTGATGCAGATGAGGGGTGGGGAGAGACAAAATGCCCATTAACAACTGTTTATGCTTCTATTTTCCATCACAGTACTGCTCAATACTCTATGGGTCTGCCTTCACTTTACATCTACCTATGGACCATAGCTCCTGTAGCACAGACATACCTATCAAACTGTCAGCCTGGAATGGTATGGGGCAAACTGTGACAACTCTGGGTACATGGCTAGAGGGGACTCATACCTGTCAGGGTTACATATCTGGCACAGGAGGGGTACCCTGAACTGCTGTTATGTGAGTGTCCTACTGGCATACTTCAACTGCTTTCCTATCTGTGTCCAGGGCTATTGACAGCAGTGACAACTAGCCATGACAGTGTGACACTTGAGAGACATGTATTGGGAAGTGCGCATATTATATGTACCTATCCTGCTGTCATTTACAGGCATGTGGTGGGACAGTTGAACAGTTGTAAACAGTTTATTAGTATACCCTTTATACAACTCCTACCAACATTTCCTTACCTGTAAAACCTGTAGGGAAAATAGCTGTTAACACTACCTAACTGTTTCTACATAAATTCCTGATACCTTTTGTATAGATATGCACACATCTTGGTACCACTCCCTGGATTCGAACCATGTCTGGGTATGCAAAATAACAACTAAGCTATTCTGCATCACACTTAGCTATTGGGGAACTGCTGTTTTTTGCTTCATTGGTTTTTGCCTATTAGTCTCTTGGTTAGACAGTCTGAACTTGTAATCCTGTGATACATGCATAACAGATAGTTAGTGTACTGTGCATTAATCCTTTGAATTACTACAATCTGGAAAGCAAAGGTTAACACAGGGCATTTTTTTCTAAGTCTACAACAACATATCACAGTAAACACAACAGTTTGTGTTTTAGATGTTTATTTCAGATCATTCTTAATTGGACATACTTTATTTATTCAGTTAACACAGTAACAGTATACCTACTAGCACTACACAATGTACTCTTTCTTAGTTATTTGCACAATATACTGCAAAATATATTTTTACTCACCAGCCTGTCAGTGCACCCTCATCAATCTGTCAGCATGGACTTTGATGTTACTATCACTCTCTGCTGCAGCTGTAGGGGAGAAAAACAAACATTATGCATACCTGTCTATCACATCCTCTGGCTAGAATTTGGTACACCTATTTCTGTGATACTTACAAACTGCTGGAGCACAGTTGTCCATGGCATCTTGGATCCACTGGTCCAAGATCGCCTCCTTCTTCCACTTTAGCTTGGCATAGTGGTGCCAGTCCTGCTCTCCAGTTCGGGGGATGCCAGTAGCACTGCTGAGATCATGGATGAGATGGTCCCAAGCCTCTGCTTTATATTGTAAGTCCTGGTACTGGCCCTACATCAGTCTGTCATCATGGTTACTTATGAGGAGTCCAGCTATAACCCTGGATCCATGATGCCCCAGTGCTGCACACTAAAGCATGAACCCTCACCTACACCAGCCATGGTTCCTGCACAAGTTGAACTATAACAGGTACTGGCTGTGTTCTCACCTGTGCAGTTTAAGTAAGGCCATATTCCTACCCTTTGCCATCATTGGTCAATTTTGAAAAAGTTGAGCACAGCTTAGCGGTGCGCAAACCTGCTAAGTCAATTTTTGCAATGCTTAATGGGGAAATTATTGATCACTGCTTAACAGTGCACAAATCTGCTCAGTTGAGCTGACTGTTGCTTAACATTCATATGTAGGCATTGCTTAAACTGGCTCAGCATAGCTGTGCACTCCTAATCATTGCTCACTTTTAATTTTTAGCTATATATTAGAATAATGACTTCATTCAATAAGTGTATAGGATATACTTTACAATGATGTCCCTCTATGTGCTTTCATTACATTATCAAGGGGTGTGACTATACAGTATAAGACACTTGTGTATACATGGGTGGTTTCCATTTTAGACCAGCTACACTATCCTGGTTGACAAATATCACTTACTACATCATTTACAAAAAAAATAATTTTAACAATGCTTTCCTATGTAAAAGTAAAGTGCCTGTCTGTCATTCTCGAACTGGGAATGCCTGCTTACAAAGGCCAGGACTCTAACCACTACACTATCCTGGAATTTGGATTTTAGCTGTATATTTTTATTTATCTCCTTTGGGGTGTTTAAGCAATGCTGGGCAGAGGGCCCTAATGTGCACACCCGATCAGCTATACTTAAACATCCCTTAGTGTGGAAAAAGCATTTTTTTTAATTAGTTACGGCCTTGTACAGCTTTGTTACTCTAGGAGGTTGATGGGTATGTGATGCAGGCATCTGAGCATTCTGTAGACACCTGTACAGTTGAGGGCTTTGCCCATACAGCAATATCAGATGGCAACATTTCTGTTTTAGTCGTCATACCCTGCAGGAAGTCCGTGCTACTGCAAACCTTTTATTCTGTCAGCTTTCAGGTTTGTCAGTGCACTATTTAATATGTCCCTATTTTTGTAACTTTGCCCCTCCCCTCCATTATTTATGGCTTTGTACTGTTTTATTTCTCTAGGATGGTAAAAAGTACGTGAAGCAGGCATTTGGCCATTCAGCAGATGCCTGTACAGTTAATGGCTATCGCTGTAAGGCACTTTCACATAGCAGACTATTTTCTGTTTTAGTCTTTATACCCTGCAGGAAGTCATTGTAATATTTAAAACATTTCCCTATTTTTGTGGTTTTGTCCCCCCATTATTTATGGCTTTGTATTGCTGCTTTGTACTGGTTTATGGCCTTGCACAGGTTCATGGCTTTGTATGGCACTTTTACAATGCAGGGAAATCCTCATTTTAATTTAATTTCAGTGTCTGCAAACACTGAAATACTGTTTGAAAGTGCCAAATGGCATTTTCTGAGTGCAGGAGTGTGTTCAATGTCCGTGCACTACTTAAACACACCACCTGCACTCGTTCACTGTTCGTGTCCGTTTAACCTTAACAGCAGTGCGCCTTCATAAATATGCAAGGTGAGCTGCTATCAGTGCTAATGCTAAACAGACATGAACCACTCCATGCAGGAATAGCACTACTCCTGCACAGAGTTTATTGAATCCTGGGGTGTATGTGCAAAACATACAGGCATAGCAGTGACTTTACAACCAAATTAGTGAACTTTAATCAATGGCCAGAATTTGCAGCCATCTCATACAACTGACTTTTTTTTCTCTATGGGTAATGCTACATAGCTTGAATCTTACTTATGAACTTGTAAAAACTGAATAGTCCTGCCCCCCCCAACATATTTTTAAACATCATTTGCAGCTTTGCAAGATATGGAACAGAATACATTGAAAATATTTATAGTGGGTAAATTGCTAACTATGGAAGTATGATGGCATTAAGCCATCAGGAAAAGTTGCAGATAAGGATAATGCCCCATCTCAAGAGCAATATTGCAAAAGCCAGTGATCCTGGAAAGTACTGCTTTAGTGACTACTTAGCTTAAACCTAACTTTCACTAATATGAAACTAAGTTTATATTTAACATGCTCTATGTCCATATTTGACAGTATTTGCAATGAACTCACACTGCCATTTCAGCACCTAGAACTTTTGTGATAGACAATATGATGAAATTCCAGATATTCAGAAATAAAAAGTATCCTTCCTTCCTTCTTTCCTTCCTTCCTTCCTCCATTCCGTCCATCCAAGCTTGTTAACTGGGGTATTTAACTGGGCAGAGCACACAGGCAACTCAGGCAGCATACATTGATGTGTATACAAGAATATAAATGTGAATATTTTGAATGAAAAATATCTGAAATATCAAATTAATGTATGTAAGCAGTAATGCAGTAATACATAAATCATGAAAAATCAAGCAGCCATAGACCAATATATATAAAATAATATGGGGTGTGACAACAGCATAAATACAAGTATGAGGAAACAGTTTTCAACAATTTCATATCAGGCAGTAAGAGATAATTAGATCTGAAGTATATCATTGTACTCCTATGCAACATGGGCCAGTAAAGGTGCACATGTGTAAAATGGATGGTGAGGCTGAACATAAAAGGCAAAAGTAACATTAAGGAAAGATTTGGTAAATTAAGTTTTTTTAATTTATTTTTTGGTAACCTTTCTCCCATTCTGCTGTGCTGGCCATCAAGCCTTGTATACCATTGTAATGGGAATAGCCCCAACATGGTAGATCCATGTTGTATCCTTTCTCCCATTCTGCTGTGCTGGCCATCAAGCCTAGTATACCATTGTAATGGGAAAAGCCCCAACACGATAGATTCCTAAAAGCCAACCCAGACAATTATAGGCCCATCAGCCTAACTAGCCTGATCCACAAGGCCATGGAATGCATTATCATGGACCCTATAAACAAGGACATTGGCAATCTCCAAATGCTTGATCCCACACAGTTTGGTTTTATCAGATGGAGATCATGCCTGTTAAACTTGGTCGCCTTCTTCAAAACAGTCACCAAAGCCATGGATGAGAGCAAGACCGTGCGCACCATCTACCTTGACTTAGCCAAAGCCTTTTACACTATTCCCCACTTAGGCATAATAGATAAACTGTCCCATGTAAGCATCAATCCATATGTTACCAGATGGGTAGCTAACTGACTCACTGATAGAACACACTCAGTCAAAGTAGGGGAAGCCACCTCTAGTAGAGAGCCATAACAAGTGGCACATCCCAAGGATTGATCTTGGTGCCTCTACTGCATGGGATATATGTTTCTGAGGTGCAAGACAAAACTGGCAGCCTGTGGCTGACCAAGTTTCCAGATGACTGTAAGCTGGGCACTGTCATAAATGCTCCTAGTGATGTGAATATCCTCCAGCAAGGCCTTAACCAAACTAATGTCTGGTGCCAGAAGCATGGCCTCAAACTGAATGCCAAGAAATGCATCATTATCACCTTTAGGTAAAATGGTGTCCCACTAATTATCACATTAATAACAATGTACTAAGAATGCAATCAGTTATGAGGGACTTGGGCACGCAGGTGATAGCAACCTGACCTTTGACCACCATGTTGCCTCCATTGTACGGAAGGCTTTCTACATGGCCCACCTCATAACTAATGGTATTTCATCCAGGAACAAGGAGGTGTTAACATCCCTGTACTCCTCCCTTATCAGACCCATTATCAAGTACAATACCCCCTTCGGCATGTACCTTGGAAAGCACGTGCAGCAGTTGGAGATACCACAGAACTTCCTGACCAGGAAAATCCAGGGTCTCAAACACCTATCCTATACAGATAGGCTAAAAACCCTGTCCCTCTACTCAAGTCTCATACAGACTGCTTAGAGGGAACCTGTGTCTGGCATACAAGGCTGTCTCAGACTCAGCCTTGATGGAGTTGCTGCATATCCATAAGTCAAACTCCACTCACACAACCAGCACGCAAGATCTCAACCTGGCCTGTGACATTAATAGAACTTGTTGGCAGGATAGATTTGTGTCCAAACAACTCCCCTATCTGTGGAATAAACTTCCTCTCCATGTCAAGCAGAGTACCTCACTAGCCCTTGTTAAGAGGAACCTGGACAACTGGATGGGAAACAGAAAATATACCTCTGGGATCCCACCTGTGTCCCTACTGGACAGGGAAAACAGGTGCTGACTTTGTGGGAACATGGGTGAAATTCTTGACTAGGCTTATGAGGGCATCTGGGCCAATAGCCTAGTATCATCCTATGTAAGTATAGATAAGCTTTTTAGAATATGTGAATCCTGACACATATGAGATAGTTTGTGATCTCAAAGGCTTCCTGGCAAATGAGGTTCTTTGAATTAAGATCCTAATCTCTTACCTTGGTCATGATGTGGCCACTTGTGTCAAGACAAAAACCACATATACTCCACTGTCTATGTATGCATGCTCCTTCAGATGCACAGCCAAGGACCACCATCAACAGCCTGAATGGTCACACCTACATGTTCCCATAAATGTCCCTTTATTCCAGATCAATCCCAGGTCACTTTCAGAGATCAGGTAATGTTTGGAATAGTGGATGTGGCTGGCCTGCAGGCACTATCCCTCCACCTGAGGATGGGCATACTAATCCTTCCTGGCTATGCTGTTAAGCATCTGAGGCATTAATTAAACTAATGTTATTGATGTCATAATCTTGACTTAACCATCAATTGTATAGCACAGGTTTCTAAAGTTTCATTAGTGACTGTGATTAAGTCAGTAGAGTGGGTGAGACAATGAACAGAAAATGAAGCAGGTGGGGTTAATATAAAATTCAGGGAGAAGGAAACAGATGAGATGATGCAGGTAAAATCTAAACAGCAGGAAGATAAGAAAGGAAGCTAAGGTGATAGAAGGTAAGTAGCAGGTTAAGATAACAATTGACAAAATAATAAATTGAGCAAGTGAGAAGGAATAGAAAACATAGAGCAATGCTCAGGTGGCTAATTTGAGAAACATATGATATTGTAGATTCATAGTGATTAGATTTAAGTGGGCTTTAATTAACTAAATCAAAAATGAACTTTGTCTGAAATCTGGAGGCAGTTTGCTCCATTCTTCAGCAGAGTGTAATGGGTCCCTCATATACCTCTTGTAATCTTTTGCCAAAGGAGCAACAGGAATTGTTTAAAAGGTAAGAGAGCTGTACAAGGATTTTCCATGAAATTAATTACTTTGCATATTTAGTGCAGTTGGTGGCATAATCATTTAGTGAGTACAATCCCTTGCAGGAAGAGGTCTGTGTTTCAGATCTTGGCTGACTACCATCTGTATGGAGTCTGCATGTTCTGTATGCCTGTCACTACACAGATTTACTGTGGCCATTATGGCTCAACTTGAACTGTGATTTGTGCACATAGCTAATGATTCTGATTGGCTATGTGATGCAGATCTGTAGTTTGATTTCTGCCCATTTTGAGTGTTTCCATTGGATGAGAATGATTTTCCTTATTTGACTATTTGTAGCTGATTGGTTGTTTCTCATTTTTAAAAGCAAGTGTGCTACACTTTTGTAATTTTACTAGTCTGAAGAAGCAGTGTGCTGCGTTGTGAAAATGCTCACAGTATACATTTTATTGTTTTTATTAAAGTTATTTTATTATTTCACCCATGGTGTGTCAAGTATGTTTTGGAATTCTGATCCTATATGTTTGTTGATGAAGATTTACAGGGATTTATGGAGCAATTAATTTTGTGAAGATGAAGGAGATGGGGGAGAATAAATTCTATTGTGGCACAGAAAGCTAGACATAGGTTACAATATAGGAGTCTGTAAAAGAGATAGAGTACAGGGATAGAGGCCTGATTCTTTACTGGTAGTTTAGAGTCTTTAGACCAGTGATGTTTTTTCACCAGGAACTACTGAGGTGTTTTACCTATTAATATGTTTAGATAGATACCTGCCAAATGTTGGCATTGAATTCTATAAATGGTCTAATGGGGGTTGTGTTTTGAGGAATGATAATTTCTTTTCAACTAGATGAGATGTCTTTGGATATTAGTAGGTCCAGACAAAAGGATTTTCTCACACCTGTTGTAACATGATGGTTAATGGATAGGCAGTTGTCTACAAAGGTACCGATACCTCTGATGACTGAATCAGTCTTGAAAGGGATGTCATCTATATGTAGGTAGCAGAAATGTTAAAGCTGCCCAGTTTGACAATACGGTATTGTTTTGTAGTAATTTGAGGGCAGTATCTTTACTTCAGTTATTGGCATGGTCTAGTCCTTTCTGTAACATCACAGTGATCAGAATATAAGTGAAGTACAACTCCAAGATTATAGTTATAAGCAAACGTAATTAGTCCAAAAGTCATGTTTGTAGTTTGAAAATCAGGAAAATAGATACTGAAAAAGAATAGTCCCAGCATGCATACATGAATGTAGCTACTCGGATGCTTTAAATCAGTCTTGGAGTTTTTTTGAGGGAACTCAATAAAGCAAATTTGGTATTAATTTTGGACCACTTTTCCTAGGACATCTAATCTTTTCTATTTGCATTAAATAATTTTTAGAAGATTGTATTGGCCAAATCTCACATCCTATCAATATTCTGGTGCCTAATTTATCTAACCTCAGGTCTATATACTAATGTATTATGGGCAGCCAATTATCTTGTTCTATTGAAATGCCATATATTTCCTCTCTTTCATTTTGTGTATACATGTAAGAAAGGAAAAGCAGTCAATAACATCATTAGGGTTTCTAAAGTGTCTCCTGCAATGTTTTACAATGTGTGTTCTGTCAAACAAAGTGTTTTCTATCCAGCTCACAACATAAGGTTTAATATTCAGGTCCATGAGCTTATTTGCAATACTTGCACGGAGGAATAGTTTTAAAGACTTTAGCCAGATGCAGTTGTGTTATGTGGATGGTGTATCCTCGATCTACAGCTTCTATACATGTAATGGAGAAAGTTGTCACCAAACTTATCTACCAGTATATTAGCAATAACCTTAGGTTCAGAGTAAGCAATATCATTATGAATTTGTTCAGGCCATTAGGTCATTTGTTATATGTAGTTTCATAGTTTTCTAGAGTAGTTAAAGAATGATTTGTAGTACATGTAGTTTCATCTGCTATTTTTAATTAGTGTTTAGTTATGTGGTGCTATTTTTGTAGTAGTGTTTATTAATGTGGGTAGATAACCAAGACGTTTTATTTTTGAATTTTTTATTACATTTGGTCCTTTGGTGAATTGCTTGGCATATGCTTTTTGGTGTACGTCAGTAAAAAGTTTTAATGTATATGAAGCTGCTACAGTTGCATAGGAACGTACAATGGAGTATTGATAACTCTTCATAACATTTTAATTTCTCTATCTTTTTAACTTCCTTGAATTCTGAGATGTTCTTTGCAGTGGTATTATTGTTTGAAGACTTCACAGAAAAGATCACTGAAAAATGATCAAATCTGACCAAGGACAGAGAAATTACAGGAGTGATACAGGAAGAGGAGCTATTGGATATGACAAGATCTAGAATGTTAGGACCCCCTGTAGATCAGTTAATTATTTGTTACAGGCGGTTTGCATTTATTAGGTTAAGGAGTCAATGGTGCACCCATCATTAGTATTGTAGACATTCCATTTAATAGCTGGATAATTGAAATCCCTCGACATACATGTTTTTTTTTCTTTATGTGTAGTTCAGCTAATATTCTTAGATTTTTTTTCATTATCATCAAGAAGCATGGAGGATGATGTATAGTATGATATAATGAGATTGTTTATCTTATTTGGGTTGACTTGGACCTAAATAAGTTCAGGTTGTTGGTCATGCAGAAAAACTATGGCTATAACAGTGTCTCTGTTAACATCTGATACACATCACCTACACAGTTTCCCTGAAGGCACAATAGATGCTGTCCCCAGGACAGAGGCAGATCTGTCTTTATACTGAAATCAGGGAAGCAAGCCATCAGGCATGGATGTGTCATGCTAGGGAGGTATGAGTCATACGTTTCTCATGCTAGTGAGATATCAGGCACAAATCCACCCAAATAGTTCATAAACTTTTTAGCAACATTTTGCAACAACACAAAAGCTACATGGGGACCAAGATAAGTTTAAAGCATAAAAAGTAAGTGACCAAGAAGTGTTATATATCAATTGTCATGAACAAAGAACATTCAACGCATTTTAATGACAAAGCCTTAGGAAGCAGCTTTCTAGATTAACCTCCTAAAAGAGAACAACCTCGCTGTACCACTAACCACAAGAAAAATTTTTAAAAAATGGGGTAAATACCAGTACAAAAACAAGTCCATGTTCAAATATTAAAAACACTGAAATGTGCTAGGTATAATAATAACAAATGAGTTTAATGAAAGTTGTGATAAGCACTTTCATCCTGTAGAAACTGATGTATGGACTTCATCAGAACAAATATTTTAATACTGCAGCCAGCCTCTTAAATACATTTAAATCATGTGACACATTGATTAATTAAGAAATCACAATGAAAAACAATTATAAATAAATGCTTATAATAAAACTGCAAATTAATACTTCAAAGTCTATGCCTGAGTCTTGTAGTTTAATAAATCCAAAATAAATTTAGTGTCAGCTTTCTATGTTAAAAAATATTTGCTGAATTCCTATATGTTCTGTTAATCTCTGAGTTATTTGTACTTAAAATAAAATGACTACAAACTTCATGTAAGGCTGGTCTTCTAAAGATGCTCATATGTGCTTATGAACCTATGAGTGACAGACGGAAGCCTTTGGGCCAAAGAGGACTACACCATTAACATAATCTATTACAGAGCAGCAAAGCTGTGCTGAACTATATTATTGACATAATCTTAAAAGGGCAAGGCATCTATTACAGACCTCTGGGCAAAGCCTTGCGAAATAGTAACACAGCTGCAAACTGATTTTCAATGAACAAACTGAGTTCTTTCCACATTGAATAACAACTGAAGCATCATAAATCTGAAACCTATTATTTCATATCTGTTAAATGTAAGTGAATGATTTGCAGTGTGATAAGTTTTAAACTCTACTACAGTAGGTATGAAATTGCTGCATCCTTTTCAGGGTTAAGCTTTTTTTTTATTTTCGTCTTTTCTTCTGTGCTGTGTCTGCCTGGTTGCCACAATGTGTTCATTCTGTCACTCCAGAGAGAGAAAACAGTCAGTTATGGTGTGGCTGTCATAAGGCAGTAGTGATGGAGTTCCCATTTTCTGGTCCTATTCCTACCACCAGCGGCAGACTTACAATCTCACAGATGAGAAGACCTCATGTGCTTTGTTTGCATATGTCCACAGCCTAGCACATGCAAGCTAAGGACTACCATGTGACTATGCATTAGCAAACTTGAAGGAATTTCCCAAGAACATACTGTACACTGCATGATGTACACCTATATTTCTAGTAAGTGATAGCTTTATAATGGGCCAGACTTCCTCATTCCTTGGACAAGTGAAAGGGCATTGTCTACAGATATAACAGACATGATGGATGAATTTTAGCTTCCATGAGGTGCTTAACAGGAATAACTTCTAGAAGGAATGTACACCACATGGCATTCAACTCCCCATGCTTAGTCATTTAAAAGTATACAGCTCATATGCTATGCTGCCCTTTTTTATACTTATACATTTGAAGCAGCATGCATAATATCACTACATTTTACACCGATAATTTTCAAGCAAAATAAAATCTACACAGAACATGTTGTGGACTTTTTAAATAAGATCATTTGTTTATATTCGTAATATCTGTTAATAAACACAAAATTTCAGTCATTAAAACCATAGTAATCTTTTTTTTATTTCCTGTGATTTTCATTGTGAAAGTGAATTTTCTTTTTTATAGATATCTCGTTTATTATATGTATACATGTAAGAAAAGAAATGCAGTCAATAACATTATTAGGCAATCCTCATGCATGGTGCCTTGTTTGACCCTTGGTGGCTGGCAAAATTTACATTTCACCACTTTTCTTCTCATCCTTCCTTAAATACAAAGTTAGGCTCTGCACTTATTAAGTGGTTACAATAAACAACTGAAATGTTAAAATGGATACAGTCCCATTTTGCATTAATTATTAACTACACATTTACCATCTATTTCCTTATCAAATATAGAGCCTCTACTAATTTATTGAAACAGACCTGTCTGGGTTTGATTTGCTGCTATCAAGACTTTTGTTGATAATCAAAGTCTAGGCTGTCTATCCTCTTGGAGTTGGATTCCCCTTGTGTTGCATACCCTTCTACTTCTAAGCTAAGTTACTCACGTCTCTATTCTCTCTAACATTGTCAAAGGGCAACCATTTCTTAATGTTTACTCTTCTCTTATTGTCCTTCCTACCACTCAGCTCTAGGGTTTTAAAGGCTTTTCCCAGAGCAATAACACCCACTGCAGTAGGACTATTAATGTTTTCCATTTTCTCATGATTGCCTTCTTAGAGATTAATGGTAGAGTCCATAATAAACACTCTATCTCAAAAAATAAGCAGCGTGTGTAGTCTAGTCCTAGGAAAAATGGTCTGTAATTAATACCAAACTTGCTTTATTGAGTTCCCTCAGAAAAAAAGCTGCAGGCCTGATTTAAAGCCTATGAGCTGGCTGTATTCCCAACAAATGTGCAACAACATCCCCCTTGTTCCACTTTCCTCTCTCCAGCATATTGGGTTGGCCCCTTGGAGGATTTCTGCAAATCTATCAGGGGTATGGAAAAATGCATACTGATACCACGAGAGGATTATGTATTTTCTTGCCTTAATCGCCACTTGAGGCAGCCACACAGTCTTTCTCCACTAAAAGTCAGTAATGACTCTATTTTATGCCCTAGCCCATCTTATCTTTTCTATTTGCATTAAATCTTTTTTAGAAGATTGTATTGTCCCAACCTTCCTTCCTATCAATCTTCTGTTGTCTAATTCATATAACCACAGGGCTGTGTACCAATATATTATGAGCTGCCCATTATCTTGTTCTTTTGATATCTAATTAATTTGCTGTAGTTCCCTGCTTAATCCCTCATATAATTTTCTCCTACCCTCTGGAATTGAATACTTGACCACTGCATTTTCACGTGTCATTATTCACTTCTTCTCTACTAGATGATGCCACTGTCTCAGCTCAGAAAGTTTTTACCCAGTACCACCCAGTAGTACACTGCTCAAGGTCACTTTTGTCATTGCTATTGGGAGCATACTGTTTATCAATTTCTCTAGACTTTTGTGGTTAAACATTTTTGTCATCTCTTACGTTAGACCTTTCATTATGCTCTCTGCAACAGTTCTAAAAAATTCTTCTTCCCTACATTTCTGTCTTTCCTACCACCATTTCTTTCCATCTTGCTTTGTAAGTATTGGATATTATCATCTGGCTAGGAATGGTATTTGTTTTGCTTGTATATAACTTTTCATATCTGAAACTCACAGCCCTCTCTTCTCTTTAGGGAGCATCACTTGCACCCATGTTATCCCTGGCTTCCAACCTCTCAAACCTGTTTATTTCTTTATTCTCAAATGGGAGTTGGCCTAATGGTCTAGGAGTTTCTTATAGATAGAGGGTGCAGAGTTTGATTCTTAAATGGAATAATTGGTTAGGCTAAAATGGCCCAGAAGGACAGTTAACCCAGTACTTACCTCTGAACTTCCAGAATGCTTGTAATAGAATAATAGAGTATATGAGAGAAACACATCAATGGAGTAAGTGGATACACTCATAAAAATCTAGGTTTAAACATTTTCATCCTTGGAAATTTCTACAAACCTTTGATTGAATTCAAACTAATGTATTTTCAGGTGATCCTCTCTTATCTCTTCCTGTCTATATCCTGAAATGGGGTATCCCATCTACTTTCTAAATACCTGGGTTAAGCATTGTAATGTTTCTCTATCTAGGAAATGTATAACCAATGCCTACATTTTTGTATATTCATCTTATAGCCAGAGAGGTCATTATATTCTTGTAATAGCACTCTTAATAAAGGAATATCCTCATTTGGATAACTCAAAGATAATAAAATATCATCCACAAATAGGATTATTTTTATTCCGGTCACCCCCTCCCCCAAAGTATCGATTTTATCAAAGAGGATTTGAGTCACTTTGCTAATGGTTCTAGATATATTGCAAATAGGACTGGGTAGAGGGGGACAGCCCTGTTTAGTTCCTCTTGTAACTGGGAACTTATCTGACAAGGTTGCCCTAAATTTAACTTTAGCTTTGGAATATCTTTACATCAGCCTTAGAAAGTCTATCCATTCCCCAGTAAAATGCATATCCTTCATTACTAAAAAGATAATCCTACTCTGTCCTATCAAAGGCTTTTTAGCAGCATCTAGACCCAGAAGACCTACCTACTTGCCATGTTGTAAAGCATGTTGGATAATCATTAAGGCTATTATTAAATTATCCGAGGTATACTTGCCAACCATGAACCCTGTCTGGTATAGATCTATTTTATTGGGGTATGCTTGTTTTACTCTTGTCGATCATATTACTATAAATAATTTATAGTCATGGTGTAGGACCAACATATATTGGTAGGCTGAAGGTTTTTTGGGATTTTTATCCCCCTTCAGTATTGGGGTGATAAGTGCTGGTTTCTTGGTGTCAGGGATCACTCTGTGCTGAAATACTAATTTAAACAGTTCCTCCCATACAGTTATAAAATCTTCAGCTTTTAATTTCCAGACTTCAGCTGGCAGCCCATCACTCGTGGGGGATTTATTAGCCACCATTTTCCTCAGGGCATCTTATTATTTCTTGTTCTGCTAAATCTATTTTCAGTGTTTGGGCTTCTTGAATTGTTAGCCTTTTAGTGAGATTTGATACATAGAATCTTCATATCTCCCTTTGTTAATTCATTCTGACTGGTTAAAGAGGTATAACTAAGCATAATAATCTTTAAAGAACCAGTAACATATCCTGGATCTTGGTTACATTGTTTCCATGTTGGGAGTCCAACAACTGATTGATAGATAGCCCTTTCGTGCTCCTGAAATATTAGCCTCATTGCCAGTGCATTAACACATGTTGGGGAGTTAGTATATTTCATTAATATTCTCTCATCTTCCCTATCTTGGATTTGTTGTAATAAGCACCTCTTCCTGACACATTCTTCTCCTGTAACCTTGTTACCTTTTAGTTGTAATTTCTTTAGTTCATCCCATAATTGATTTCTCTGTTATCGCTCCTGCTGTACCTCCTGCTTTTCCTTCAATTGTTTCTCGTTCTTTATTTCAGATTTAAAGCAATCTCTCCTCTCTGCTGTGAACATTTCATATTGAACTATTCTGTCCTCTGTGATCCTTCTCATCTCCATTCGAAAACTGGTGTTTTTACATTTAAATGTTGGATACCTTTAAAACTTTGATTATTAACCTCTCATCCCCCAGCTTGAGAGAGACATTTATTGAAGCATAGTCTGAGAAACCTAATGGGCACATTATTACTTGTTATAAGGTAGTTACATACTCCACTGTTAAGTATCACCTATCTCTTCTGGACTAAGAATCATGCCTATTTGAATAAGAGGTATAGCCTCTATCTCTCTGTTATCACTCATTTACACTCTCCAAACATTCACCAGCCTTAGGTGTTGAAGCATTTTTCCAGTATAATGTTCAAGTTTTGTGAACTTTCTTCTTCTTCCCTGCTACACTAGATCATCTTCCCTATAATGAATTTGGTTTCAATCTCCTATTACTAGGAGGTCTCCCTACTGAAAAGGTATAATACTATTCAAGATTTCAACTGCCTCCCAATATGTAGCTGCAGGTAGAATATATACTGCATATATTGTATATGCCTGACCATGTAACATACATTTAACTCCATTGGGGTCCTGCAGTTGCCCCATTATTTGAAAGGGTGGTTGTTTAGTGGCTATTCCCTATCTTCTTGCTTCTTTATACTTAAAGTTAGCTGCTAATCTATTCCCTTTGTGTTTAAGTTTTGTGTTCTTCCTGAATTAGATCAGTTTCAATTAAAGCTACAAAGTCTATAGATTCTTTTTTAACTGTGTTGAATATTCTTTCCCATTTTTGGAGGGTTAGGCCATCAGTTTACATTCCAGCTTAATATCATAAATGTTCCCTTTGATCCAGCTATTTTTCCACTTTTTTAATCTACCCCTTTTATGCCTTCAAAGTGATATGCTTTCCTCATTATGCATAAATACCCCTGAAGTATCAGGAAAGGGAGATCAGGGCATTGATTCTCAGAGGATTCTCAGAGAAAACATTGTCATGCCCGACAGATTAGTCAACTTGCATATAGAACAAATCTGTATAATGTCTCACTGATTAAGTCACTTGAGGTGGGCATCCAAAATACTTAGTCATAAATCTTTAAAGTTTGCTTTGGCTGAGTGTCCTTGCATGTTAGATAGTGTATTTTTGCACTGCTGGGAGAGGTCCACTCCATCCTTCAAAATGTGACATTTTTTTTTTTAAATAAAAGGAATAATTTCCCTGATCTTGAAGAGTTTTGATCCATAACACTACTCCCCTCCCTAGCATCCTGGTTAAATTTTGAAGCCTGCATTGAATACGCTTGTGTTGATGCTGATCGAAGACCATCTTTCAGCAATGTAGTGCCACCTTGGGGTCTTCTGTAGCTTTGGTACCATCTGATAAATACATTTTACAGATGGCTGAATATTGTATTTTCATGTGGATGCCTTTTATTTTTTGCCACCAAATCTAACCTGTTTGCGGTAAACATACAATAGTCTGCAAAAAGTTGAAACAAGTTCCATTTACATTATACACCCAATAGAAAATGTCTAGCCTACTGAGCTAATTTATTGATTGCTAAGATGAACAAAAAGGGGGTTTGCAGGCAACCTTACCACTTAACCATAATGTCCTTAATTAATTCCACATTTACTAGTAGCTGTGACCTTGGGTCATTTTACAGAGCAGCTAGGCAGTTTTGAAACTTGGGTTGAAAGACTACCTCTCTAAAAACTTTAAAGAACAAGGGCCACTTCAATAAGTAAAAGGCCTTCTTTATATAAAAAATATCACTCCTGTTTGACTCCATTTCATTTGAGCATGTTCAATGAATTCTCTTAACTGTTAAATCTTTCCTCTGCAGTACAACTTTGAAAATCTCGGTTGACCTCACTTCACCAGTCCTGGCATGAACCTTTCTAATCTCTTGGCTAAAATGTCTGCCAGAATCTTTACATGTATATCTGTGAAAGTGATTGCCCTGTAATTCCTGGGTACATTTTATACTAATGTTTTGGGAATGAGAATTACAATAACCTTAGAAAATGATTCTGGATGTACACCCCTTTCTCCTCCTGCATTATATACTCTGCTTAAATATTTCAACATCAAAGAGCAAAATGTTTTATAAAATTCTGCCAGAATTCTGTCACGTGCAGTGCTTTGTTTCATTTTGGTTTACATATGGCCTTTGAAATCTCGCAGCCATCTACCTCCTCACTAAGCTCATCATGAATAGCTGGGGATATTAACTTTTCTGCCATGCTTTTCCCTGTCCTGTTGCTTGTCTTTCCCCATTTTTACTCCTGTAGCTAGAGACAGTGTACAAAAGTTTCCCACATTGCAGTCTTAGTCTCTTCGTACTTGTTATCATCTCTCTCATTCCTTTCCCCTCATTTCTGTCATAATCCCTTCTATACATTTATTTTTAAACTTTTGTTGTCAGGTACATGCTTGACTTTTCCTCCATATACGACCACCAGAAGTACTATCTATTTACAAGTCCCCCTCTAGCATTGCTCTTTCAACTTCATTAATACAAGCTGTATTTCCTTAAGTTAAATCTTTACTCCCGTCCCTATGTAATTCTCTTAGTATTTTCTTCTGTTTTCTGTTTCAGCAGTCTCTGACATGCCCCCACTTTTCTAAATTGCGTCTCTACAATGCTTTTCTATACTAATTAAATGGTCTTTCATAGCGCACTTCATTGCATCCCACCAGGTAAATCACATCTGCTTATCATGTATGTGTTCTGTATTACAGCCTTGGACCACGTCCATTATTTTGTGCCATTCTAAGCATCTCTGCTACATGTCCTACTGCCATAGTTTCCATCTCCATCCTTGTCTTGTATTAGTATGTTTTTGAATGTGTATTTGTTCTTCTTGTACTTGTAGTATCTCTACTCCTTCATCAAATATTTGTCTAAACGACTAACATGTGTATCTGCTGTTCTAGGCAAAGTATATTCCCACACTTCAAAGTGTTATAATTTTCAGATATCTACCCATCCCCCAAATTCTTCCTACTGCCTTTGGATCTGTCTTGTCTTAATGTTCTGCTCCCTACAGCCAAACTTTGTATCCATTTTCCAGTTGACTACTACATTAAAATCTCCATGTATAAGACACATTCACACTGTGGCTATACCATTTGCCATATAGTATATAAACCTTGAAGAAGGTGGGGCATTTGCCATAGATTGTTCCACTTTCCACTCTTGATCCTCTCTATACAAACCTACAATAATCCACCTCCCACCTTCGTTCCCTTTGAGTATTTTTACATTTATGTTTGCAGATTGCCTCATCATAATCACTAGTACTCTCCCTTCTTCCCTCTAGCTATACCACATCTCACTGCTTTCTATTCTCTACGTCCCAGTGTCAGGGTGTTGTTCCTTTTTAACTTTATTTCCTGCAATAATATTATATCATACACTTTAACTGGCTCCCACTCTTCTCTCTCTTTTAATTGGATGGCATCCCATGCAATTCCATGCTATATCTATACCCCCCTTATCACTTTCCGCAACCATTCTTGGCTTTCCTACCTTCTCTGCCATATCTATACTCCCCTTGTCACCTTCTATCACCCCTTCTTGGCTTGCCTACTTTCTCTCCTTCCGAGCTTAGGTCTATGTACTTCGAAATTTAGAGCTAGATGTCCACATGGAGTACTGTTATGCCCTTAAATGCCATCACTTCATTCATCAATGGTTCCTTAGTGAATTTCAAAGGAATTCCTAAGCACCTAAGTACATACTAATGCCCATTATCTAAACACACACCCATTATGCAACATTAGAAGAACACTGACTCCTTGAAAAGTTATCTTCTCATATAGACACGCTGAGATACCAGTACCTAAGTACAGCTTAAGCTTATGCTTATCACTTTAATTTTGCTTGAGGATTTTCAGTTCTTATTTTTGAATCTGAGTTATGGAATATGTATTTCATATTAATTCTGCATCATCTATATCGGATAATGTTTCCTTCTACAATAGAAGTATACATTTAATTTATAAACATTATAAACAGCAGTGGGTCTAAAATAGATCCTTATAGGATCTCTACTATTATAGGTAGGAAGGAGAATGGGTGTTTTGTCTGTGAACACTCTACAGTGAGTTGGGTAACTTTTGAAGCGTTTTAGTATGTCATTTGTATCAGCTTTGATAGTGAAGTTAAAAGTAGCTGATGAGATCCAATACTGAAATGAGATACATGAAAAGGGATGCCACTAGCTGTCCATAGTTTCACTGCTGTGCCTTCATTGGAAATCAACGTGTGTAGTGGGAGCAGGTTTTTATTGGTTAGAGGTGTTAGAATTTCATTATCTATGTCACCTCACAGCAAGACGTTGTCCCGTTCGATTCTCAGCTAGAGCGTCTTCTCTGTGGAGGCATGCATGAACGGGCGTGCCTTCATTGAAGGTTGTGCATCAGGGCTGGTAACTCAGCACGTAAAAATCCACTACCAAACATTAGCAGACCGGAGTTCCGCTGTGGTGACCCCTAACTGGGATAAGCCGAAAGACACAACAACATGCATCTCTCTAGTTCTGTTGAGAGAAAAGATAGGATTGAGATAGGATAGCTATTGGCCTGTAATTAATGAGTGCTACAGTACCACTGTTGCACGTTTACCATACAAAGGTACTATTGTTGTACATAGGAATAATATAAGATTGTTTCCTCTGTGTAGACCATAATATTATTTGAGGGTTCTATTAATAAAAATGGTTAAAAAGTGCATTGTTGCATAAGCAACATTACAGACTGGAATATTCTGTTGGTAATTTGCCAACTGCTATGGTGGTGGGCCTTAGCTTTATAATCATCTTTCTGATAATATCTGTTGGTATAAGGTGTTACTATATGTGATGATAATTAAGTACAGCTGCCTGAATCTGTATATTTGAATATGTAATATTACAATTGCTATTTTAAGATTATTGTATAGCATAGCCTTTTTAAAAGTATATGTATCCCATAATGCATTGCGCCTAGAGTCTAGTGCTAGTGTATTTGTGATGACTGAACTGTTAACATCAGTTCTACTGAGCTATAATTTTGTACACAACAAAAGTTGCCTTTTTTAATGTTTATATGTAGTGTATGGTGATACCACTGATCAACATTTCTGGATAACCAGAGGCGTGCTTCATAACATGATGTCAGAACCAAGCTCCCCTTTGTTAATTAAAAACAAAAATGTCATTTCTGTCAGAAAAACTGCAGCAATGATAACAAGCAGTATCTATCATGCTTGGAGAGAACTATTTAAAATAAAAAAATAAGTAAGTTGTTGTTTTACTGATCTTAAACCATTCCATCCTAGAAAATACAACTTAAAAAAATGGCAATGTTTAACCCAGATGAACCATTAGACTTCTCAAACCTTTTGACCAGCCTGCCTAGAGACAAGGGTTTGCACAGTTCATAGAAGCAACTCAGATGGATGAAGAATTTGAGAAAATTCAGGTAAACACCATGGTATATTCAGTCGGAAAAGAATTGGAGGCAATATACAGTTCCTTTTCATTCTCAGGAGGTCAGTGTCACTATATGAGGCAATAATTAGTAAGACTAATAAATATTTTGTGCCAAAAAGAAATAAAATACATAAAATGACACACTTTCAAAAATGTGTACAAGGTAAAAGAGAATGTGTTAAAGCTTTTGTAACATACTTGTGTGAACCGACTGAAAATTGTGGTTTTAACGGCACGAACAATATCAAATCAGAGACAGAACTGATACTGGGCTGGCTGATGTTGAAGCACCTTGAAGTTTACAACTTGATAGCATTGCCACCTATCCATTTTTTCCAGACTATATGGAAATCAAACCTATTTTTGGTAGTAAGGAAAACACTGTGCAAACTTCAGCATTCCTTTATTTCCCAAAAAGAAACAGACTATTTGATTTTGTTAAATCTGTATATTTACTATGTTTTTTTACAGAAAATCATAGTAAATTAGCAGAAAAAAACATTGCTATGTCATAAAATGGATGGAAAGATGACAGGGAGAGGGAAGGAGATGGGAAGGGTAATGGGAGGTGTGAGGGGTGTGACCTTGGTCTGGTTTAAGCCACAGTGAAAGGTAGCAACCCTATAACTTGAAGTAAAACTAACTGTAGACAAAGCCATACAAATCACTGAGGAGGCAAAATAAAAAAAAAAACAAAATGATGATTTAATATGACAGGTGATGTATGTGAGTTAAAATTTAGAGAAACAGCAAGTTGAAAAACAGATCAAATTCTCCACATAGAGTGAGTGTAAAGTTGACAATTGTGTGGAAATAACTATTATCATCATGTGTCAGAGCAGTGACTTGAATGACACAGATGGTACAAGACATGTAAAAGGATGGGCCATTTTGCTGCTGCAAGATAAAGTTTCTTAAAGCAATTTCTTCCAAGAATAAATCGGAAAATGCAGAAAGCATTTTTTCTGGGTTCAGTAACAACTATATCTGATATTTAGAAAGACTGACAAGTAATGTTTCCTATTCATGGAATTAAAGTGAGTTTCAAGTTTCACAAGAAGGGGTGCTGTTTCTGTGATATAACATGTTACATACGTATGTTTCTTGAAGATTCTGCACTTGTGTGAAGCAGAGACTAAAAATTCATAGCACTGTAGGCCAACTCAAGTGCATTGCTATATTTCTAGTGATGCCTGAGTGAATGGGGTACAAATCTGAGTTCTGTGTTTATGTTTTGGATGGTCTATTTATAAAAAAAGTCACTGTGGATGTGTTTGGTGAAGGTAGCCCATGTATTTTTCAACTGATAAAGACTGAATTAAAACAGAATACTGTTCCACATGCCTTGACCACACATAGGAGAGCACCATCTCCTATGCTGTCTAGTGCAGAGGTAGAGCTTAAAAAATGCAAAATCTTGATGTAATACAAGTGTAACTCAGCTGACTTAGTGGTGTACATCAATGGTACAAGTAGTAAAGAAAAACGTCTGCATAGAAATATGTGTTGATTTAAAGTAGCTAATGATGCAATTATGTTAAATGGTTCATTCTACCTACACTAAAAGACATAACGCCTACACCAGTTAGTGATAAAGTGTTTTCCACATGGCATGCTTCCACTGAGTTTTGGCAAATATCCCTTGAATCAAAAGCTGACAACCTTCATTGCTCCAAGGAGAAGGTTCTGTTTTAACAGGCAGCTATTTGGTATAACTTCAGTACCTGAAATATTTTACTGTAAAATGACTCACTTGGTCGAAGGGCATGAAAGAGTTTTTGTTGAGGGTGGCCTAATGGTTAAGGTGTTTGCCTTGCAAACACAAGGTGCAGGGTTTGAGTCTCACAAGGGACAATTGTCTAGGCTTAAAATGGCTCGGAAGGGCAGTTAGCTTAGTACTAATCTATGAACCTATGAACATCTTGGCATTTCATCCAGATAAAAATTATTTGAGATTGACTGAAGTGCTGCAAAATATTAAAGCTTTCGAGTAAAGTTAAACCAAGACAAATTCTGCTTTGGAAAGACTGAGATAGACTACTTTGGTCAGATACAAGTGCTAGTGGGATCAGATCAGATGTAAATGAGACAAGAGAAATAGCCAGGTTACAAAATCCATCTTATGCAACAGAAGTAAAATTATCTCTAGACATGAGTAACATTTTATCAATTTTTTGCCAAATAAATCAACTGTTCTGAGTCCATTAACTGCCTTATTAATGAAAGACATACCCAGCCCATGCTCATGTTTTTAACAAAGTAAGCAAACTGACAGCACCAGCTTCATTGCTGACATACTATAATGTCACCAAGCCAGCAAGAGTGATTGCTGATACTCCCAGCTCTGGCCTGGGTGCAACAGTACTCCAAAGGGAAGTACAGCTATTACATACAGTTACCTGTTGCACCAAAATACTAATTTATATGCTGAACAGAGAGATATGCAGATCAATAAAGAGTACCTTAAAAGTCCATGGACATGTGAGAGATTCTCCAGATACCTACTAGAGTTCAAGCGTTTTCAACTATAAACTGACCAAAAATCATTGAGTCCTCTGATTAATTCCTACATTCTTTTTGTTTAATCTGGTAATGCTGTTGGTATAGTCCCTTCAGTCTTGACAAAGTGCCACCCAAACAACAAAGACTGTTAATGAGATTGAGAAGGTTCAATGCCTTAACAAGCCATATGCATAGGAAACATCTACTTGTATCAGATGTGCTATCCAGAAATCCAGAAGACATTGCTCCCTATTTGCATAGCATGCTAATAATCAAACCAAGACATGTATGCTCTGAATGACCATGAGTTACAAATGGTCATTTAGTACGCTTGAAATGGTCAAATCACTGTGCAGAAACAAAACATTGTATACCTAAGTACTTACACAGCCAGAATGTAACTATCAGAGCATGATGGCTTATCGCTTTAACAGGACATAATAGTTGTACCTTCATTATAGTGTGCTGAACTGCTGCATAAAACAGATGAATGTCATCAGTACCACAAAAAATGTTGAAATAGGACCAATATACCATTGTAGTGTGCTGAACTGCTGCATAAAATACACGAAAATGTTGAAAAAGGACAAATATACTAGTACCATGAACAGACATCCAATAATACATTCTGAAGCTTGTGTTAAAATATCAGGCCAGCATTGCTCATAAACAGAAATGGACTATTACTCTGTGACACAGAAATAACACATGCATCATCTGTGCTGAGGCAATAAATAACAGCCAGGTTTACGACCATATTCACAAGATATGTAAAACCTATTGAACTGTTTACAGATAATGGTAAACAGTTTATCTTAGTTGTGTGTTCCAACAACTGGTTTTAATCACTGTGGGATTACTCATATTACATTATATATTCAACATACATAATGAAATAGTGAAGGTGAGAGTGCTGTTGAAACATCTAAAAAGGTATCTGAACTCTTATAGGTTTATAGGTAGGTACTAGGCTATATGCCCAAAGGCATTTATAAGCCTAGCCAAAATGTGTTGGCTTTCTCTGCCCCTTTAGATTAGTTCCCTGTGCCTCTATCCAGCAGAGCCACTGAAATGCCACTGAGCTACTCCATATACTGTTAACGGTGTAATTCCTTTTTGATAATGCCTGGAAGGCAAATACGGACAAACATGCCAATGTTAGAGTCAAAACATAAACCAAAAGCAATTCTGAACAAAATGACCAGTGAGCTAAAGCTTCATCATAAAAGTATTATGATAAATATTATTATTCTCAACTACTACCTCACCTTCAACCATGTCAACCTATATGCTTAAAATTAGAGTGGGGAGAAAAAGTGGGGCAGAACAGCTGTCTCCATGAATAAAATTAATGAACTGTGGTCCTACATGGTGCAAACAGAGGAAGGCATCATAGTAAGATGAAATTGGAGGCATACTCAAGTAGTTCCTAATCAGCCTCAGCCTGAAAAAAGTGTTACAGGAAACACATCTGATGTGCCTGAACCATGATTTATCAGTTCTACATTGAATAAGAGTGTTCTTTCTTTTTTGTTAAACACAACTTTATTGAATTTCAAATAAAGATAAGTGTTTACATAAAGTATTCACAAATATTTCAACTTGAATATGCAAAACAAACCATATCAAACAAACATAACTAAACTATTTACAAAGACGTTCACAAATGTACTAGTTTTAATATATATCAGCAGATTTTTAAACTGACAGATTATTTTCCTAGAAAATCATATAACATTCCATATATTATAATTAGATGTATGCCTGATAAATCTTGATTTAGTGGTCAAAAGTTCCAAATGGCAAACTTCAGTGTGAAAAGATTTAAATTCTTGAAAAGAGGGAGAATTATCAGATTTCCAATTTATTTTTATGATTTTCCTGGCAACAGCCAAAATAGACCAAATTATTGGCTATTTGAATTTTCTAATACATTCATGAACTGCTGTGTTAAATAAAATCATAGACTTAGTGTAAAATTATCTGAAAATAGGCCTTGTAGAAAATAATTAATGTATTCCCAATACTTCTTTAAAAGTACACAGTCAAAGAACATGTGACCAATCAACTTTCATTATATTCTTACATCTTTAACATGTGTTATTATTCTTTTTAAATTTGCTAATAGTATATGGAGTTAAAAAGAATCTGTGCATACATTTCCATTGTGAATAATCTCCATTTTATTGATGACGTGGTCCTGTTAGTTGATTCTAATATAATTTATCTTGATCATTGGGAGGATAATTACTGATAGTAAAGAAATAATTCCAATAGTTTTCAGGATAAATATCTGAGTCATTTATAATTATTTTATATATATATATATATATATATGTGTGTGTGTGTGTGATAATTTGTTTTTAATAGGAGATTTATGTTGAGTAGATAAGATCAAATAATGTAAACATTTAGGTATTGACTGTATTATCGTCGGTGACATTAAATTAAATTTATTTAAAAGAAATTGTCTACAGTCTTGTAAGTATAACCATAGCTTTGTGTTTATATCAAATTCAGCTTTCAAATAGTCAAAAGATTTCAGTTTATCTTTTACCATCAATTGAGACCAATATATTACATTGTTTCTCTTTTAAAAGTGACATTTTTGTGTAGTCAGATGAAACCATGAAACCTTGAGTAAAAACAATGGGGAAAAAAGAAAAAACAGGCTTTATATATTGTGAATTTATAAATATTATTTCTAAATGTTTTAAAAGGAGTAACATATAGTTAGATTTGTGCACAACATAAGTTTGTAGAGAAAATAATCTTTTAATATTCAAACAAATGGATTATTTACTATTGATATTTTTTGAGAATTAAGAGTATCATATGTGTCACAAGATGATATTTCTAAGAATTGTTTCCATTTTGCAGAATATTCATTATCTGTAAGAAGAGTTATAGATTTAATCAAGGAAGAAATTGAATATAATTCTAGGTTGGGAAAGGCTATACCTCCATTAGCCCAGTCTTTCATATGGTAGGTTAAAGGCTATTATTGATTTATTAAGACACCATGGGAATTTAAAAGTTATTGAATTAAACATTTTAATTATAGATTTTGGAGGAGGTATAGATACTGATTGTATAATATAAAGTATTCTAGGAAGTATAATCATTTTTATAATTGAAAGTTTTTCTTCCATGGTAAATGGCAATTGTTTCCATTTACTTATAATGTCTTTTATTGTAGATAGATAATTATTATAATTTAGCTGAATAATATATTTGATATTATTTGTAATTACTATTCCCAAGTATATTATTTGATTTGTTTGTGGCACATATTTTATATATTTATTGTCTAAAATATAGTCACTTGGATATCTAGAAAGAATTTTTTTGTTATTGTTGAAGGTTAATCCAGATTTGTTTTGAAATGTTTTCATATTTTTAAAAACTGTTGATATAGCTGTATTATTTTTTCCCAAAGTTACAAGAATAGCATCTGCGAATAATTGTATTTTAGAAGATTCATTAGAATTTAACATAAGACCTACAATTTCTTTATTCATCCTAATTAAATTGGTCCATGGTTATATTATTAATGTGAACAGGAGTAGGGATAAAGGGCAGCCTTGTTTAGTTCCTTTTGTTTTTGGAATTTTTTGCAACATACTAGTGCTGATTTTAATATAAGCTTGATTGTCTTTATATAAATAAGTAATAGGTTCATAGGTTGATACTAGGCTATTTGCCCTAGGGCATTTACAAGCCTAGCCAGAGTGTGTTTGGCTTTCGCCACCCTTCTTAGATTAGTTGACTGTGCCTCTGTATAGTAGGTCACAGAAGATAGCCCATTTAAGGTTAGTTTACCATGCCTCTGTCTAGCAGTGATACAGAAGAGATCCCAGGGGTAAATTTACGATCTCCCATCCAAACGTCAAGATTCTTCTTGAAGAGGGTCATTGAGGGGCTCTGTCTGACATGGATTGGGATTTTGTTCCAGAGTGAGGGGAGCCTCTAGGATATGAATCTGTCCCTCCAGCATGTTCTATTTATTTATGTGCTGAGGTTTAAGTCACTGGAGCGTATAGTTCTGATGGATTTGGATTTCTAGAGGTGGAGCATGTCCATTAATTCTGGGTTGGACATGGCTTTATACGTCAGGCACAGATCGCCTCTGAGTAGGCATAAGCAACCGAGTACAGCTGGAGTTTCTTTAGCCTAACTGCGTAGGGCATCTGTTTGAGTCCCTTGATCCTCTTGGTGAGGTATTTTTGGGGTCTTTCTAGTTGTAGCAGGTGTCGGATAAGGTACAGGCATTCTATTCAAATATGGGCCTGATGAGTAATGAGTAGAGGGGCACAATGACCTCTCTTGATCTAGATGTGAACCCCTTCATGATAAGATGGGCTATATAGAATGTCTTTCTAACCACTTTGTCAATGTGATTGTCAAAGGAGAGATTGCAATCTACCTGGGTCCCCAAATCCCTAATTACTTCTTCCGTACTTAATGGATTACCACCTATGTGGTAGTTTGTGTGCACTTTGTTTTTTGCAAAGGGGATGACTATGCACTTTTTGGCATTTAGCTTTAGGCCATGGCTCTGGCACCAGTTATCCTTCTCTGTGAGACCTTTTTGGAGGATGCTTGCATCAGCCAGCGAGTCGATTATGGCCCCCAGTTTGCAGTCATCTGCAAACTTTGTCAGCCATAGTCCTCCTGTGTTAGCCTGTACCTCAGAGAAATATATACCAAACAAGAGAGGTCCCAGGACTGAGCCTTGTGGGACGCCACTTGTAACTGGTTTAGAGTCTGACATGGCACCTGCAATTCTGACCATGTGGGTCTATTCCTAAGCCAGTTTGCAACCCATCTTGTGACATAGGGGTTGACATTTAAGCTGGTGAGCTTATTTATGATGCCCGAGTGGGGTATTGTGTTGAAGGCTTTTGCAAGGTCAAGGTAGGCTGTGTAGACTACCTTTCCTTTGTCTATGGCTTTGGTGACTGTTTCAAAGAAATTGACCAGGTTCAAGAGGCAAGATCTGCCCTTAACAAAGCCGAATTGGGTAGGATCCAGTGTTTGGTGGTTCCCAATGTCTTTGTTTATGAGTTCCATGATGATACGCTCCATAGCTTTGCAGACCAGGCTAGTTAGGCTTATAGGGCGATAGTTTCCGGGGTCCGTTGTTTCACCACCTATATGGAGTGGGACCACTATTGCTGTACGCCATTCTTTGGGTACATATCCTGTTGTAAGGCTGAGACTGAACAGTGATTTTAAGTGAGGGTTCAGTTCTTCTTGGAGCTCATGTAAAACGCAGCCCGGGACACCGTCTGGTCCCATTGATGCTGTGTTTTTTGCTTTGGAGAGGGCAGCTCTTACCTGTGCATCTGTGATGTCAGGGAGGCTACACTCTGTTGGGATAGTCATTTGCTCATTTGGGGGGGGGAGAAGTTTGCACTGAACCTGTCTGCCAGGATATTGGCAATGTCTGTGGGTTCAGTGTATTTTTTGTCATTTTGCACTAACTCAGAGCATATCTAGGAGTTTCCACCCAGGTTTCTGACATAACTAAAGAAAGCCTTGTGATTATCTTTAGCGTCTTGTGCAATTTTTCTTTCGAAGCTAGCCTTAGATGATTTTATGAGGGATCGTAGTTTCTTGCTAGTACTGATCAGAGTTGCCTTACCTTTCAGGGATTTTGCTCTATCATGTAGTAGCTTCCTCCTTCTGTTGTACAGCTTATTTATGGCTGGGGTCCAGCAGACATGTCTCCTGCCTTTGGAGGAGTGTGTCTTGGTTTTATTTGGGATAGCATGATCCATGCATTCCTGTAGGTATCCATAGAATGCGTTTGTAAAGGATTCTGCGGTTTGGGCCATATTTTCCACTGGCCCTGGGGCTTTGAAGGATTCCACCTCAGTTTTGAGAAGTGGGAAGTTTGCTTTTGAGAAGTTTTTGACCGTGGTTTCCTTTGCTGGGGGTGGGGACAGGATATGGATGTCCATAGTGATTAATTTATGGTCAGATCTTACCAATGAGGGGTATACCTCTGGTATGGAACATAGAGTCACCATGTTGGTGATGATCAGGTCCAATATGTTTTCCCCTCTTGTAGGAGTGGCGATCAGTTGTTCCATGGCATTTGAGTTTATAAATTCTAGGAACTGTTGGGCTAGGGTGTTGGGGCTTGAGTAGTGCTCCCAGTCTATGTTTGGGTAGTTAAAGTCACCCAATATAATGGTGTTTGGAGAGA
Organism: Protopterus annectens; assembly: GCF_019279795.1. Lineage (NCBI taxonomy): Eukaryota > Metazoa > Chordata > Ceratodontiformes > Protopteridae > Protopterus > Protopterus annectens. The sequence continues at coordinate 439,346,911 of NC_056725.1, forward strand.
CCTTCATATTCTCCAGTGTCTTCAGGAAAGCCAAGTGGGGTTCCTGAGTTTGGAAGGGTGGTCTGTAGCAGGCTACAAACTGGAAGGCAGTTTTGCCCACTGTTAGTTGCACATGGATGGTCTCAGATGCTTCGTGCAGTGCCACTAGCCTGGAGGTATGGGTATCTTTGATGAATATGGATACTCCCCCTCCTCTTGTGGTTTGGTCCAAGTTTTGAGGCCGAAAAGCATGGTATGAGGTATAGCCTGTTAGTGCTGTGTTGCTCTCGGGAGCCTCGAACCAGGTTTCTGTTACTGCTTAGATATTAATATTCTCCATACTGAGGAGAGCCTCGAGTGCATGCATCTTGAAGTTTAGACTTCTGGCGTTGAGCAGCATTACCCTTAGTTTCTTTGTCCTTGTGTTGTCTAAGGAGGTGGGTTTGTCTTTTATGCCTTGCCTAAAAAAGGCACTATGGGGGTGGTAATGAGGCTTATAAATTTATTTGAGAATTTTAACTCTTCCATGAGTATAAATAAGTAATCCAAATTAACTGAGTCAAAGGCACAATTTATATCTAAACTTATTGATGTTAGATTTTTATTTAAGTTTTTTGCAGATTCTATAAAGGTAATTGTTCTTTTTATATTATCATAGGTATTTCTATTTACAATAAAACCATTGTGATCTCCATACACTAATGATGGGAGAAATGCCTTCAACCTGTTTGCATATATGGACATAAACATTTTATAATCAATGTTTAATAAAGAAATTGGCCTGTATGATGAGCATTTTGTGGGATCTTTATTTGTTTTTATTATAGGAGATATGAAGGTATATTTCCATGATGATGGTGTAATAATATTGTTTTGAGAGATATCAAAAAATTTGTGAAGTAAATTTAATGCTGTTTTAGGAAGAATTTTATATATTCCAGGAATAATTCCATCATTACCGGGTGCTTTGTTTAGTTTAAGTTTATTAACTTGATTTTGAAGAATAATAAAGGATATAGGGTATCCATAGTCATTGTTTGCTCTTTTGCTAATCTAGTTTTATCATATTTAGTAATGAAAGTTTTGATCTCTTCTTTTGAATCTATTATCTGAGGTTTCTGATTGATGTTAAGAAAAAAATCTGTAAATTCTGTTAAAATGTTCTGTAGATCAGAAACCAGCTTTCTCTTTTTTGGAGAGACAATCTCTTTAATATGGTTATGTTTATTAAGTATTTTGGTTTTACTGTCCAATATATTTAAAGGGGGCTGGTAGAAAAAAATGTAAATTTGAATTTCTCGAAGCTAATCATTGTTTTATGATTTAAGATCTCCAAGTACTTATTTTTTAATGTTGTGATTTCCTTTTCTTTTTCCTTTCTTATTTTTATCTCCCCCAATGTTAAGTTTTAAGTTATCTAATTTGAACTGCATGTCATGTAAGTCCTTATCCCAGGATTTCTTTGTATTGTTGAACCACGTGAGAATTTTTCCATATAGATAATGATTCATTAAACATTAAAATCAAACATTTTAATTAATATCTGTAAACATAATAATATTTCTGTAGGCAAAGCAAACTCACTAACATTTATAAATCAAGGGGTACTTATCAAATAGTAATTGTAACTTAAGGAAACTATACACCTTGAGTACAGTAGTTATGTTTAACTAATACATTCTAATATACAAGTATAAATTTCAACTGAATGTAAGCTATATTCCTGCACATCTTTCTCAGTACTTTTCATCATATGTACCGTTAATACTTTCATAAGTGATATTTATTTAAATGAATATTAATCAAGTGTAAAATATATCACTGATAATACTAATATAACATATTACTCAGATAACAGGAATGTATTGTGGTTAGTGTTAACTAAAATTGTAGTTTGAAAATGTTACATGAAAATATTTGAACATAATCTATTGTTTTGATTTCAAACTGGGTAACATAGCTTTCTGCACTACATATAATCTAGCGTGTGTCCTAAAAAACAAATAAAATAAGTGTTTTAAATATGTACAAGCACAAAAGTAAAAGATAAATATTATAGATGAAAATGGATTAATATAGGCCCAGAAAACAAATATTAGGTATGTGAAACATTTATATATCTTGTGGCAAGTATCCCTAAGCATTTGGTTTAACTAACAAAATAAATATGTTATGGCTCACAGAATAAGAGCCAGACTACACCAACCAATAACATGCAGGATAAGCTGAGGACATGCATATGACATTATAATACTGTATACCAAAATACATTCAGTAAGTCATTGTATTATCTGATGTAATAATCCCATTTTGTAGCTAAATTCAGTTGAGCTTGTGTGTATAAATTGAACTATATAATCAAATGACTATAATAACAAATTCAATGTTTTGCTTGAAATAAAATAGAATAAATCAATCAACCACAGTTAAAAAATGTTTGCAATAACAGCAAATACCTCTTATTAAATCCATTTAAACATAACCATTTTAGAAGTCATTTATAATATTTCAGTATACTAGTGTATTAAATGCATCAGTAGAAAAGCAAAGGATATGCTGTGACACACTACAAAATGTACAAGATATTGTATTACTAATTATACACTGTTTTAGTACCATTTAAAACAAAGTCATGTATGTCTGTATTAATTTATCTATTCTTCTATTTAAAAAGAGTTGCTTCCAATGTTGATAGAGTGTAAATCCTTTTATATGGTTCTAAATCCATTTGGAATTATCATCATTCCATCCTGGTTGTGCGATGTTAAATTAGAGTTCAAAGTTTCCATTATGTCTTGTCACACACAAATGATAACTAAAGAAGTGATGCAGTCACTGAATGGCTCGAGATGAGATCCCACGAGCTCAAAGTGAAGGGATAGGATGCTCGAGAGCCAAGGCAGGAAACTGTGAGTGATTTAAACGGTTTTGTATACTAGAAAGCTCATTCTGCTATCCGAGCATCAGAATACATGCATCAGCAAGTCACCACACAAACTGTTACATAGATTAACAATGCAGAACAAAACACACAAAAACTGAAGTACCATGTGGACCAGCATCTCTCCAAGCTCCCCCTTTGTCATTCAAACACCAAAACATATGCACCAATTAAGTCCCCTTATGAAAATCTGGATTAAATATCAAGACCATACCAAAGTACATACAAGTTACAAATCCGGATGTATAATAAGTCAAAATTGAACCACCATGGTAAGAAAGCAGTTCTCCAAACATCACCAGCTTTCATTTGGTATTATTCATTTTCCTATTGAAAATTACTACCCATTTTAAACAACTAAAGAACACCATTTGCTCACCTCAGTATATGTCCATAAATCTTTGTTATAAAGGATATAACCAGAGGTTTGTTTATAAGTTTCATTAAGCAACTGAGAAGCAAAATAAATAAAAAGGCAGATGATTGTTCATTTCTTCAGCTATAGCTATAACCAATGGTGAGCAATCATTGTAAAAGCAAATAATGTTATCATTTATTTTAATGAGCGCTTTAGCTCATGCTGTTTTTAGGATAATTTTTTTATCACGTGAAGAAATGTCTCACAATCACAAATTTAGAAGAATTGTTCTTACTTGTTTTAGATGAAACTAAGGATCTGTGTGCCCTTTCGATACCATAAGATAAAGCTTCAGGGAAATCCAAGACTTCAAGCAGCTAGGAAGTTAGAACATTTGCCAAGTTGTCACCTTCTATGTTATCAGCTAATCCAAAAGTTCTGATGTTGTTTCTGTGTGACTGGTTCTCTAAATCATCCACTTTAGATCGAAGTAATGTATTTTGTTTTAATAAAAATTCTCTGTTATTTTCTCCTTCTTGTAACCTGATGTCCATATCATTAAAAGATTGCTCATTTCCAGAGATTTGTGTTTTTATTTGTTGTTGGAGTGCTTCAAGTATAATTTCCATTTGTTTGGAGCATTTCTCCTTGAAATTATCTAGGTTTAAGTCCATTTTGTCAATTTTCACTGACAAGTCCTGAATATTACAGAGAAGAGACTATAGTTCCTTTTTGATGAATTCTTCTTGATGGTTAGCTTTAGAAGAGTTCATTCTGAAGATCAGTGAAGAGAAAATATATCCAGTGTATTTTTGACAGTAAAAAATCAAAATGTATTTAACATTTTTATATACAATCCTAGAGTCTATTCAGGAGAATCTATTAGTGATGAAAAAATCTTTCTAGGATAGTTTTTGTCAAAATAATCCTGTCATAAAGATATTGAACTAACAGAGCTGAAGAGTACTGCTGTATTCAGAGCACATTCATGATAAGGGTAGTAATCCACAATGTGTGATGACAGACAACATGTAAGCAAAGAATGTGTGAATCATACTTCTCAACTGTACTGAATTCCTCTGTATTTACCAGTTTTGAGGCCAAAATATTGGGGTGCCACGAATTCCCACATGGCCCCCTTAATTTCCGAATTTCCTGGGTTTTTTTTTTGTTTTTTTTTTTTTTTTGGCTGATGTCACCACACATCACCAGCCTATAAGGGTGGGGTGCACTGTATGTGATGACATCAGCTACTGCCTTTTGGACTCAGAGGGAAATGGATAGTAACAGCGATGCCACAGTGGCATTATGATGGTAATTTAGTTTGCAGAGTCCTAGGTAAGAGGAAAAACAATTTAGTATTTGTTGTACTCATATTGTTAGGCATTAATTGCTGTGGTGTGTACATGTGTTGCTGCATTTAACTCCATGGCATTTGCAATTGCAAATTTGTGACCCATTGCTACATTTATTTTAGTGTGTCTGTCTGCTGGCTGGCCAAGATACTCTGTACAAGCATGTTTAAGTTCTGCAGTTCATCATTTTAAAACATTTAATACTTGCTGGGCATAGTTTAACTTCTGGTGTTTTTTCTGCAGTTCGCTATTTTAAAACATTTAAAAAAAACTTGTTGGCCATAGTTTATCTTTTGGTGTGTTGCTTGCTGCATTTTAATCCATGAATTTATCGCAGTTGCTGCATTTATTTTAGTGCATCTTTAATGTGTCTGCTGGCTCAAGATACTGTGTGTAAGGCTGAAAGTATGTGTAAGTTCTGAAGTTCATTATTTTAAAACAACTTGCTAGGCATAGTTTATCTTTGCGCATCATTTATTTTAACTGGCCCTTTATTTTAATCCACCATGGCATTCAGTTTATTGCATTTTGAGTTCTGTGTAAGTTTGTTTGTTGCATTAAGTCTGTCCGGCCATCCACATTCTCAACCGTTGCTACAGTTTTATCATTCAAGCATTTTAACTGGGGGAGGGGGGGTTGAGCATTTTAACTATGCTTGCTGCATTAACTCTGGTATGCATATGCCAGCCATTGCTGCAGTTAACTGAGTCTCATTTAAACCGTTGCTGCAGTTTTATCATTCAAGCATTTTTACTGGGGGAATGTTTGAGCATTTTAACTGTGTGTGTTTGCTGCATTTAGTCCAGCATTCATATCAACCATTGCTGTAGTTAACTGACTCTCATTTAAACTGTTGCTGCAGTTTTATCATTCAAGCATTTTAACTGTGGGGGGAGGGTTGTTGAGCAATAAGCATTTTAACTGTGTGTGTTTGCTCGAAGTCACTAAATAATGACAGACATATGAATTTCAGACTTTACAACCCTTAGAAATGCGTGTTAATACAGAACTTGTAACAACTTTGTAAATTTATAAGAGCTATATTTAAAATGTGTCCTTGATTTCTGGCTTTTGTTCTCCATTATTTTTGTTTTCTCCAGAATTCTTGCTGTAAGAGGCTGAGTGGTTTAATGACTGAATACATGTGGGTGGTACGGAATGCAGTTGTGTCTTTTTGGGAGAGGTGTTGGGGCTTTATTCAGGCATTACCTCACATAGGAATCTGTCATTTTTTAATGTAACGTAAGCAATTTATTCTTCAAGGGCAACAGGCACTTTACTTGTAGATGACAATGAAATATAAAGTTGTTTGCTAGCAGCAATGTCTTCATTAGTTACAGATCTCTTTAATGTGGAATTATTTAAATGACTTTTACTACTGCAGAGATTGTGTATATTTACTGATACTGGTGGATTGTAGAAGTCTGAGTAGACTTTTATGATGGAAATGTTCTGAATTGGGCAGTTTTGTCATTATTGGTTCATGCATTTTGTTTCATTGCTTACTGGAAAAATGTTCAAATTTAAAATGTGCTCTAAGAAGTGTGCTGTATTATACAAGGAATATAATTTAATACAGTCAGGTAGGTGTATCAAAGAACACATGTATGCTTTGTGTGCAAGGGGCCTATGATTTGAAAACAGCCCAAAGGTAATATTTATCTGCCACTGGCAAGATGCATTTTCTTTGGATGTGGGTTTCAATGCTGTTTCAGTGAATGTGAGTTTCAAGGGCAGAGATGTTTTAATTCTAAGTCGATTTTCATTGTGAGACTGTATTGCTTTCTTTAGCAGATGTCTATTAGTGTTTGTGCTATAAAATATAAAATAAAATCCAAATCATTGTAGAAGTAAAGTGGTATGCACATTACAGTGTTTATGGTAAATGGGGCAAAATAATCAAGTAATGGGACATTGGAATGGCTGCAGGGGGAGTGTAGGCCCTGGGGCCATATTTTGATTGTCTGCTCTTCAGTTTGCATTGAAATTTGGCATCCCACAATTCCACTGGAGTGGGTGGGGTTACATATTTATGTATGCAAATGTTATGTTAATCAACATACATATTTGTACCTATTTTCATGGGTCTTTGTCCAGATTTTTGATGTTTCCAGGTTGAGAAGTATGGTGTGAATGTTCCTCATCCTATTAAAATTGCCTTTAAAATGACATTAAAGATTATGCTGTTATAACAGTTTCCTTCCACAGGTTCCATTTTGCTTCCATGTCCTATGCTACACAACTGACATGGAACAGATATGAAGATAGACTGCTGATTTGTTAACAGGACTGTCAGAGAGTCACATAGTCAAGGAACTATACATTTTTTTCTTGCTGCACATATCATTCTAGTGATGTTTCTTTCAAGATGCTGTTATGTAAATGTTCATGCTAATCATATCTGTAACTTAAAAGATATGCATTAACAGATTCAAGCTCTTGAATGTATACATGCATCTGTGATGAATGCATTCATACTTCATAACTGTGAAGAGACATTTCTCTTTACTTAGGGAGTGGAGGTGATGAACAGTAAGTAGAGATATATGGATCTGTATATACTGTATGTGATAAAGGAACTGATAATTTAAGTCTATTGTATAGCACAGTCATTTGAAGGGTGATTATATCACATAACGCATTGTATCTAGAGTTTTTGAAAATGTGTTCATGATAACTAAACTTTTGATATCACTTCTACTGAACCGGCATTTTGTATAGAACAGAAGTCACCTCTGTGCTTTAAATCCTAGTGTATCCTGATGTTAATGATACCACTGATCAACATTCCTCAGTAACCAAATGAGCACATCTTGACACTATATACTAGGAGGAGTATCTTTGGTAGGGAGATAGCAGTGTTACAAAATCTAAGTTTAAGCTACAGGCCACAATGTAATCATATTCATTTTGTGGTAGATTCAATTAATTATTTTTTTCAGACTCAAGAAGATTGCGAATAGAATTTCTAAAACACTTAGGATTATTTCTATAGCAGATTTGAAAACTGTTGTAATAATTTATTCTGTCAACTTTTATTACACTTCACTTGATTTCTTTCATATTTAAATGCTTGCAGATTTTATGGTATTTTGTTTGCCATTTTTTCTGTGCTTTTGCTTTAAGCTTCATGGTTTATATGGTGTTATATTTCTTACAAGTGGCTGATTTGCATTTAGCTTTTTATCTGCATAGTATGGAGTTAAGTATGTGTAGAAAGATTTTATTAAACTATTTAGTGGCTTAATATAGTCATAAGAATGTTAATGGTTGTTTGTTGCATTTACTATGCAAGTCATTGAATATAGTCTTATTGAGAACTGTAACTCTGAAATCAGTTTTAGATAGAGTTTTAAGTTTTTAGTTGTTTGTAAGTATATCCACATGAATAATTTGTTTTGGGTTTATGGTTAATATCCAATCCAATGTAATTTTTTTTTTTTTGCTTTTCCTGTTGTTGTATCTAGTCTAGTTGAATACGTTAAGAGTTCTGCTAGACTGCAAACATTACTGGTAGGGAGTTTGGTTGAGTTATTTTATGGAGTTTGCTGTCATCCAGCCATGTTTTATATACTCTAATATAACAATGTCTTATTTTATCAGAGATATGACCCAAATAAGAATATATTCCATGGTTGTGATGTTTGTAGTCTCTAAAATGGAAAGTGTGTAAATTGCTTTTGTTTTTATGGACTTGTTTGTGCCTAGATGTAGGATAGTTAACATTAATTTAGCATTGTTAAAAGGAGGTCTATTTCACTGGAGTTTATTATTTCAATTCCTTCTGCTCTTTTGTTAACGTGATCTTTTTAGAGTATATTATAATGTGTGACACTACTATTCTTTTACCTTTTTTTCACTGATCTTTGCTCCTGCTGTCTGCCAATCATCACCCTCCAGAAATCTCCACAGTCAATTGGCCTATCTGTTCCCCATAACCATATCAAGGGTCATTTGGGAGGGTCTATCATTTAGATAACCATGAAGTGTGGTTTGGGGGTTTTATCTGTTTCACTTTCCCCCTGGCCCCAGTTTGCATGAACATAGTAAGGCAGCAATGAACAGTTTTACTTCTATAGTGAGCATTCCCCACAATTTGCACTGTACCTCTCCATGTGACAATAGTGGTGGTTTACCCAGTGTACAACAAGGTAAACGCATGACCTAGTGTGTACAAACCCTTCCTTCCCCTGGAAAGGTATTTGAGAAATTGTTATTTATTAATCCCCCACCTTGGCCCTCCACTGCCAGGGCTGCTAATCAAAGTCTGGTAGGGATCTAGTCTTCTGCATCATAGAACCAGGCTCTTCATTAGTAATTTTTTTTGTTTTAAGTTTATGTATGGCCAGTATGTTTTGATTGGTATGAAATTAACCAGTAATGTATTTCAGGAATCTTATCACACGTTCTTTTGACATTTGGATATGTTAGTAGTTCTAAATTGATGGACTTGAATAATTGTTGGAAGTTTAGGGACACAGGGTCAAGAATTTGGCTCAGTGTAATCACACAGAATGTCTAAGATGATGCTAATTTTATAATATTTGTCACTGTATTATTTTATATTTTGTTAAAAGTATCTTGCAATTTATTTTTGTTGTTAAAGGAATGAATTATGATATTTTGGGTTTGGATTAAAATATGTAGTTACGTTTATATGGAAAATTTTATTGTTTGCTTACAAATAGCAAAATGTATATACCATTTTGTGAGATATTTAATTTATATTTATTATGTGATGTCTACAGAATTGGTATAATTATATAGGTTATGTATGATTGATATAGCAGTTGTACTTAAGGTTAGTTATGTTTTGTCTATGAATCTGTATTTGTGCATTATCATAATTATCATGCATTTATTTTGTTAAAGGTATTTTCATTTGGAGTCTATATATCCATCTTTCTAATAGTTGATGGTAGAGCTGATATATAGTATATACATTTAAAAAGGTGGCAGTCATTATCTATAAAGGTAGGAGCACTAAAGTTGGCTGCAGATGGTGGAGACACCAATCAGCCCTGAGGTAAACAATCAGTATACATAAATGCACGCCTGCTGACAGGACAAATGTTAGCTTATAAATTGGTAAAAAAGCATGAATAATGAACCAAGTTAAATGCAGTGTAGCATAAAGTAATTTAGTACATATGTATGATCCAGGTGCCTACACAGGTTTCTAGAAAAAATACTGAGATAGCTGTCACTAATGTTTGCCTTCATTGCAAGGGCTGAATGTAATATGTGAGAAATAGCACTTGAGAATTTGAAAACAACGCATGCAAAAAAATCACCATCAGGATTTGGTTCAGCATACATTAGTCGTATTAAAAAGATAACTGTACATAAAAAGTATGTAGTTATTATACAGTCCTTAGTACCTAATATTTTGTGTTTCGTGGCTACCTCAAACAACAAAATGTACACTTGTAGACCTCTTTGCCTTGGAACACAATGCCAAACTAGGGTGCAGGTAGCCTCTAAGAGGTGTGTACTGCATAAAGGATGTGTATGCTGGCTAGGAAACAGTGAGCAGCAGCTTCATACCATACAATCATCTGCAAAATGGGGTAGAAGGAGAACTGTGAAGAACAGCAAGAATGTGCATGCTTCAAACTGTAAACTATGACATAACCTATGCATAGCTTGACATCACAGTTAGCAATACATGAAGCAATATGATGCTGACCAAGTTTACACATATATCTCAAACAAGACAGAATAGGTGTCACACTAGCACTAGACTGTCAAACTGATATAATGCCAGTTGTGCATATATACATGTATAAATAAAGCAAAACTACTCTACATCATGTGCAGTGACATGACATCTAGAAATAACATACAAATGTTGCATGCCATCTCTAATGCTTGGTGTAATTATATAGATTCATTATTAATTAAGCCATATTCATAGAGCTGCATATACCTATATTAAATGTAAAGGCATATGAGCCAGATAAGATTAGCATATCAGCACAGGAGAAGATTCCTCATGAATTAGTTATGCCAAGGGACACAGATACCACATCAGGAGAAAAAGATAATAAAAGGCCTTATTGGATGGTACTTGCTACAGAAATGTGGTGAGAAAATGTAATTTCATACTTGTGTATAAAGCAAATAAAATGAGTGCATGTATTCAAAAAGATCAGTAGGGTGATATTACCACCAACAAATATGGGAAAGCAAGAAACTTTCCCCCCACCAGTCAGCCCTTCTATAGGCACCCATGTGCACATTTGTATATCAGCAGACATCAGGCAGCTCTGTGGTGAAACAGGTGAACTACATTTTTTTATAAATCTGTGAAAAATGTCAGTAGTGAACACAAGGAAATGTAATGTTAAGTAAAGTCTTTTAGAATATTACACATTTACTAACAGTTCTGCACAGACTGATAGCAATACCAGGATAGCACTCACTAAATGCTTGCAATTACGGTAATACTGTAATCTGTATGTCAATAGCAGTGTCTGACAATGTAAAATCATGGCATGCAAAATAGGAAGTCACCTAAAGCTTCAGGCACAACTAATGCCTGTGAGTGCACTGACAAATCAGCTGGACATATATTACAGATAACAGTATCTAGAATTTTCCAGTATTGAAGCACATTGGTTTAATCTGGATATAGCTATTAGAAATCTGACATGACTCACTGCATTGGAATGACACATGCTTGTGTCTGCTATGATGTGTAGTCCACATAACAGTTATTAGGGAGTATTACATGCGAGAAAGACATTTGGCTGTACGGCTTGGTTACAGTTCTTAATGGTATAAAAGGATAGTCATGCACTAGGAACCACACCAGCAAATAACCAACACTGATATTATTTGCCACATAAAACTGTTTGGTATTGCTGTTTTATGTGGACAATAAATTCAGTGTTGGTTAGTACTTGGTTGGAGTTTCACTTTCTTGGGTACTGAATTCCGATATTTCTGAGATTTTCTGGCAATGCTTAATGGTATAACAAATTCTTTCAGACACTTCTTACATGTGTGGTAATTTTATGGAACTTACATAACCCAAACATCACCATCAGGTGAAACAAGCATAGGCTTAAATACTGGATATACAGTTTTTGTGGTAGGATTTGTGTGGATGCCACCAGATATTAGCAAGCAAAATGTTACATTAGCAGAGAGAAATTTGTGTAGGAAACCACACATATAGGATTTTCCAGTCTGATAACAAATACAGACGGTTGTGGATATGTGATAGAAGGTAGTATTAGTACCTGAGTGGGAAAAATAGTTTGAAAGTGAAGGGACTTTTCAAGGACATTGTTTTCAGATAGGAGTAGAGAATGAGCAATATACTTAGAAGAGTGAGAAACACTTGACATTATTGAGAAGCCTGTATGCAGCATTACACAGCTATACAGAACACCTCCCAAGACTTGAATATCAACAGTGACATAAACATACACAGTCATCAGCCAAAACAAGGACCTATAACAATACTTAATATAACCAACACAGTACTGAAGACATCAAACCTTATTGTTCTGTAGTTGCACTACCATGTTACAACACTGACAACCATCCTATCTTGGCAGGAGCTCCACCCCTGTTCACAGTAGCCCTACTATTTTGTCAGTTTTACCCATGAGCTTAACACCCTGAGCCAACACAGTGTATGTAGTTCAGCACCAGAACCAGATCCAGCCCTAGGTGACCTAGGCAGTTGCCTAAGGCCTACTGGCTTGGGAGACACTAGCTGGGGGGGAGGGGGGGTGCTGGGCAACTAGCTGGGAAGGTGTCACAAAAACTTACATTTCTTCTTTAAGAATGCACTCTGTGTTGCAATTCATCTTTAAGGATGCACACAAAGTGCATCCTTACTATGATGTATGCACATTTAAACTGAAACAAGCATGGATTTTGAATGTGGAGAACAAAATAGTAGGTTAGTGGAGAAGAAGGAGGGTGTATGTGTGTGAAATTCCCCAATTAGGGATGGCAGGTTGGTTAATTCATTCAGACTCAAACTCTGTACCCTTAATACAGAACTTTGGAGCTTGACTCTTCTACACCAACAGCAAACTTTCATCAGTTAAGGCATTTTAGAGACTGTTACGTTTCATTGCATTTTCAAAAACAGTTGAACTATGCATTTCCAAGGAATTTTGAGTTTCTGTGCATTTTCAAGAAATGTTGGGTTTCAAGGGAAGAGAAGTTTAGTGTTGATCATGCTAAGTCTGTTTTCAATGTGTAACTGTTGTTTTAGACAGACGTTTGAGTGACCTTCTGTGGTTGAAATGTTTTGTAATGGGTAGTTTTGTCCTTATTGGTTGATAAGTTTTGTTTCATTGCTTACTGGAAAAATGTTCAAACCTACAAATTGAAAACATTCTAAAAGTGTTGCTGTATTATACAAGGAACATGATTTAATATAATCAGGATGATGCATCAAAGATCACATGCATGTGTGAATGTTTCAAAAAATGTGTGCAAGGGGCCTATGGTTTGAAAACAGCCTAAAGGCAAACTTAATTTGCAGCTGGCTAGTTTCATTTTCTTTGAATGTGGGTTTCAATACCATTTCAAAGAATGTGAGTTTCAAGGACAGAGAAGCTTCCTGTTCATGTAAAGCCCGTTTTCATCATGAGTCTGTACTGTTTTGCTTAAAATGTAGCTATCAGTGATTGTGCTGTAAAATTTGAAATAAATATTTAAGATCTCTAATCACTGTAGAAGTAAAGAAGAAAGTATGGACACAGACAAGTGTTTATGGTAACTGAGCAGAAATAGCCAAGTAGTGTTACACTGGCATGGCTGGAGGGGGTGCTGCTTGATGTGGTAGCTGTGTATGTGGGCCTGATCAATTACTCTTCCTAGGGCCCCATTTAACCACAATCCAGCTCTGTTCACCACATAAGTACAGCTTATGATCAACACAAAAAATACCAGTCCACAGTCACTTACCTTACTTTACAGCATGCATATCTTGTAGACTTTCTGCTTCCTTTCATAATTATCGACTCTGCAGATTGCTTTATGGCAAACATATGAGAACTGATGAAACCAGTAATGGCCTCTGTTATAATGAACCTTTTTAGAGTGAATGTTCACGAATCACACTTTTATCACATTGAGTGCTTCATCTGAGTCATACAAAGATGCTCCTTTAACATTGTGCATCTGTAAAAGAAATGTGCATTTACTAGGTGGGGGGAGGTCTCTAGCAGGGACATGGGGAAGAATTTGTTTATCTTATGGCCTGTAGAGGTGCACATATGTAGACACTGGGCTGCTGACCACCTATTTCCATGTCATAGTTTATACCCCAACACTATCCTGCACATTGTGATTACTTGCTTTCAGCAATGGTGGCATCAAGACATGTCATGCTAAGGGGTTTCCCAATGATACCCATCATGTGCTAACTGCAGTAACATGCGCAGATATGAAAGGGATACCATTTGTCTCCGGATTATACTATGGCTTCTGAAAGCACTTAAAATGGCAAGGCATGATGTGCTCAAGTTAGATATTTCTGAACTTTGTGTGCACAGACCACAGGGAGTGTCTGTTGAGACACTCATGTATGGGTCTCCTAGATAAAGTAGATGCTTAGTAATGTCCTGCCAGTGTATCATCTGCTGCTATAGCAACTTGAGTAGGTACCACTCTGTCCTTCTTAGCCAATGAAAAGAAGAGGTCAATAAGAGGGAAGCGGGGATGGGGAGAGAGGGGCTACTTTTTGAAGGGGGTGCAAGTGCTCCAAAAAATTAGATGACTTGTATTGGAGGAGAATGGAGCTTCATACAGCTGCAGGGATGACTGTGATATCTGTCATCTTATTGTTAAATTTTGAGTATCATAGCATCCTTGCATTGCTCACATTATAATTATATAGATGTTCTTGTAGCATTGATATGTAACAGTACTTTGTATCAGTGGAAACACCCTCTGTACATATGAGCTGCCTTGCTAACCACCATGCGCACTTGACATGTTCATAGCTTCCTCACAGTCCACATTCCCAGACACATGCCTGGCTTGATCCTCCTGTACAGCATGGCCACTGTCAGATGGTGCCTAACATGCATTTCAGCTGTGACTGCCTATGGGCACTGCAATAGGGCATGAGGGCATACTCTAGGAAGGGTATGCATCTCATCACTTTGCCCATGCATTGTCCTATCATATGACTGTCAGCTACCACTTCCAAACAACATGGATCATTTGTCAACTGCTTGTCTGTGGGGATACCTACATTCTGACAGCTAACCATTCTCTAGTAGAATACAGACATTATATTATGCTTACCAGCTGTTTTAATAAAAGGAATAATGTAGTGTGTGATAAATGAGCAGACTGTATGGTGTGATGAGGGGGCTAAGCAAGTGTAGCAATCCCTAAACGTTACATCCCAAATTACTTTAAATCTATGCATTCAAATCTTACTAGGCAGAATTGAAAACTCCAATCTCCTATCTCCTATGTTACAGATGATTTTATAAATCCCAAGTCCCAAATGACTGACATACTTCATCATATATTACACTTTACAGCTACACAATAAATGTAAAGGGAAAAGTAAAGTACACAACAACTGCAAAACAAATCTGTGACAGGTCTGATCCCCTACTGCAAGTACTTCAGCTGTGCATATTTACTGAAGAAAAGCACCATTATATGCATGAACTCCATTTCCCACTGAAGAACATCTATGCAGATAATTATAGGACTTTCCATTACTATAAACTGTCCTTTTTCCAAACCACTTCCCAAATAATATTCAAAATATATGCTGCAACAGTGAGACACTAGCAGCTATTTTTTTCTGATATGACATTTTGGTCAGCAACTGGCAAAGTCATCATACTATATTCAAATCTACCTATTACAAGAAAAAAGAGATTGTGGAACTGCCCTGGGTGCAGAAGGGCTAACTACAATTTTGATTACTTCTCATATACAAGTATGTTAATTTATCCGTTCATATGAACTTTCCATGCATTTGCAGAAGTTCACCTTCTTTTTATTTAGTTATCTTGCTGTCGTGCTTCTGGTTTCATTAACATTCAGATATGTAATTTGTTAATTTGCCAGTAATGGGTCCCTAACTTCCACTTATAAATTTATATAGTTGCTAGTATAACAAGATTTGTGTTTGCCTGCATTTTCCAAAGGGTAGGTGGTCAGAAACTGATATGTATGTCATTATTTTGTGACCTCAGTCCTCAATGATTTCTTAGAAAATCATAGATTTTATGAAGAAGAGATCTAAAGTATGAAACAAAAGTCTGAACATTCTATGAAAATCTGGACAGTTGTGAAGCATGGAAGGTGAGTGTAAACATAACAGACTGAGTTACAGTGTCTTTCAGATAGTGATCATTAAGTACTCTATGGCTTTGAAAGATGGCAAAGCACTTAACACTTTTTATCTGTAACCAGTAGTACATGAACGAGATAAAGCTTCATGTGCGACAAAAAATTATGATTGGGTCTACAGTCATAACCCTTAATAATGTGTTCACAACATGAATGCCAACATGGCTTCACCTCTTGAGCTTTGCTATTTTCATTAATTTCCTGGCATCCATGTTGAAAACATATAATAAGCAAGTTATGACTGGCAACCTGTTCATAATCCTCTGTAATATCTGGATCCTAGATTTGTTTCTGCTCCTGATCTTGGACACAGCTCTCTAACACCCTTCATCACCTTTTTTATACCCCCATTTAAAGCACTCAATCAATTAACCTGCTTATCCCCTTCTAATACCTCACTGCAAACAGTAAGCCTTTCCCAGTAAACAAATGCCAATAAATAAATATTATAGTTGATAACTAGGTAGGTGGGCTTGTTATTAGACCCATTTCCAACATGATCCGGGCTCACAGGGCAACAAGTGTAGTAACAGTGAAAAAGAAAACAGTGGAACAAATAACACAATATTCAAGAAACTCTAAAATGATAAATGCCATTTAAAACAAGTTAAAAATATACCAATTAAACAAATTTACAAAATCTATACAGATAAGTAAATATTAACATTTGCAAAATTTGGTATACAAGATGACAAAGCAGACTGTGCACACAGAACATAGTAAAGCCATTCTGGGCATAATATTTATATACATGTAGGACTGGGCATAATATTTATATACATGTAGGAAACTATTCTGCATCATACGATAGCAGGAGGAAAGAGAATATCAACATTCTTATTTGCAAATTGTACTCTGATGTCAAGACAACATCAGTAGAGACTTTATTTACTGTGATAACTGCTACAATGTGGCTTAGTTTCCAACCAGTTTGATGTGATATATGCTAAGAGCACCCTTTTTCTGTCAACAGGAGCATGATGCCTCTTTGCACAAGCTCTGTCTCAGCGTATATTTGATTTATACCTTGCTTCTAATTGCAGAGAAAAGATACACCCCAGGATCTAATAAAATCCTTGTAGGCACAGTGTAGAGCCTGAGCATGGTTCCCCCTTGGCAATGCACTATGCATATTAATGATGGCGTACTGCCAAGGAAGAGCTGAGGAACATGGCTATTGAATCAGTGTAGGGAGAGTTGTAGTAGCTACCCATGTCTTCAGATGAGTGTGAGTCTCCCTGTAATCCTCCCCACCACTGTTGTAATGTTGTGAAGTGTGACAATGTACAATATGCCAGTTTTATGAATGTTTTCTTTTTAATTTTAACTGCATGTTGCATGGTGCAGTGTGTAGCACAGCAATCTCAAGCTGTTCTCATAAATAGCCAGGTGACACCTGCCAGGCATCTGAAAATAGTAACTGGATGTAATTAATTATCATAATTACATTTTTTTCTTTTTTCTTTTTTTTTCAGTTGCTGTTTGTGCAGAACACTGCAGAGCTGAGCGAAGCTTATACATACATAGCCAACACCTGCCAGACATCTAAAATTAGAAACCGGATGTAATTAATAATTTATAGGCATGTTTAAGCATGTTTGTGTTGCACAGTGCAGTGCTCTGCAATGCTAACAGGTAGCCTGGTAGTATATCTGAAGGCATACTATTCCTTATAACATCCAATTAGCTACATGGGTAGAGTTACAGTCTTATGTGTAGTAGGTCCTGAGTTTGAATCCATAACAAGCAAAATATGTCTGTAAATGAATGTACTATTTTTCTGTAATGTCATTAAACTATTGTGAATTTTGGCACTGCTGCACTTTGCAAAGCCGTGCTCATTCATGCTAAGTAGTGCAGAAACATGCTAATGGCTACCAAATGTTTGTGCAGTGCTAAGCCTAGCTAAAACCATGGTTCTGCGAGTTTTCACTCTGCTTGGCTTTGCTTAGCTGGTTTGTGCGCTGTTAAATGATGCAGTACTTTTCTGAATGTTGATCAATGAAGTATAAAACAGGAAAACAGCCTATATTAAGCCCAATAGGTGGGAATTCTGCATCATTCATTGGAGTTCAATCAGTTGTTGGTATGGCTGGCAGTGTTGATGAAGGTGTGCACTTTTGGGCATAGAGATGGGGAATTCAGGAGTCCAGGGTCATGGTTGGGCTTCTGGTTAAAAATCATGAATCCTGGCTGATGCAGGGTGGATTCCAAGGCTTGGAGTGTAAGGTGGAGACCTGACATCATTTGGCCAGGGAACTCAGCAGTGTTAATGGAATCCCCTGTACAGGTGAGCAGTATTGTCACCATTATGATGATCTGAAAAGGAGAAAGAGGGCAACCTTGGACACCTGGGTCCAAGAGGCAAGAGCAGGGAATGCCCCACAAATATATAAGTAATTTTACCTTTGTTTTACCAATATGCAAGCTGAATGTTGCAAAACTGGTATGCATAATGGTGTGCGTCTCTCCCAACAGCTGCAGCTGAGAGGGCTCACATTGTCGAGTCTCATGGCAGGCACCTGGCCAGGTTGCACTATGCGTGTAGTAAGTATGGATTTAGTATGCTAACTGCAGTGCAATAAGCAAGCAAGAGTTAAGCATTTTCTGCAATAAGATATAAACAAGAAAAACTGTAGTGCAATAAATGGTCACGTAGACTGTAGTGCAATAAATGGATAATTAGAGTTGTAGTGCAATACATGAACAATAACAACTGATGTTCAATAAACAATAAACAATACCAATAATTGTAAGCAAAATGGTGTTCAGTAGGACTGTGTTGTCATAACTATTGCAGTAGAGCTTTATGCATTGATTGTCTATGGTAAAGTTGCTGCAGTCAAGTGTAACACTGCAATAGCTGGAGAATGCAAAACTAATGGCCTGCAAACTGCATTGCTTAACTCATAGTACTGTCCAAGGCTGCTTCCAGGCTAATATCGGTCGCATAATGCTCTCTGTTCCTCTCACTTCAGGTAATATAGGTATATGGGTCAGGTAGCCCACTCCATGGGCAGATATTGTGTGTGCACTTCACAGATATTTCAAAGCAATAACAATGCAAAATGTTCACCAGCATTGTTGATACTAAAATAAAGCTGTTTTAATATATGCAGTATGGTTGTATACCATGCATGTGTGTTCTACTGTCAGTGCAGTCAATTCTAACACTGTAATAGTTCTAGAATGCAAAAAAGAATGTCCTGTAACTTGTATTGCTCAACTCATAGAATGGTTCAAGGTTATCTGCAGCACACTATCAGTCATGTAATGCTCACATTTTCTCTCTTCCCAGGAACAAAAGGTATATGAGTGAGGCAGCCGATGTTATGAGCAGATATTGTGTTTAGATTTCCCAGAGTTTTAAAATCAATAAGAATAACGTGTTAATCAGCATTGTTGATTCATAAATAAATCTGTCTACTTCCAGTGTGGCTGTATTCCTTGCATGTCTGTACTAACTTGCTGCAGTTAATTATTACATTATTTGCAGATGTCCCCTGCAGTCACAGCTATTGGGTTCTATTCCCATGCCTGACAACTAAGCTAAGGCATGATGACTGTCTAGTTTATGAACTGCTCACAAACATGCCTCTCAAGTGTCACAATTTCTCGAACTGTAATTAATATTGTGCAATCCGCCTGTCACAGGATTAATACAGAAATGATTACTTGGAATGCAAAGTATTACCAAATCTGCTTACAGAACGCCTTGGTAGTTTTATAAGTCTACATGATGTGCAAGTGTTTTATCTAGTTGTGTACCTGCATTTGTTATTGCTTGGCCCATACTGTCCCATGAAACAGCTTGAGAGATATGTATGTGCTACATCACCTATAGGAGAGTTGTAGTCACTGTACACAAAATTGTCAGTACACACCTGCAGAGTAAATATTAGCACTGTTTTCAGGGATATAATCTGCAATGTCACTAATGGACTGTTTTCCTCTCTCTCTCCACCCCTTATCAGAATTTATTTAATATTGTTATGTATTATTATCGCTTACTATTAACATATATTATAACTATATTTTGGGAAATGTGCTTTATTATTGTTATGGTTGCTATGTTTCATACTGACATAGCTTGTTAAATTAGCTGTTTTGTTGGCCTTATGTGGTTTATTATTATTATGCTTTCATACTAACATATCTTCAGAGGATTGGAACAATAAATTGTTACAACACGAAATGTACTGGAAGATTAGTCTTGATGCAACTACTGTCCCAGGTACTAAGGATAAGGATAACATCTCAGTTAGTAGTGAATTGTGGAAAAGAGCTAATATGCTTTGAATATATGTTTGTTTTATTATTATGTTTATTTTATAATTTTTTTGGATAGTTACAGTACTATATACTTTATTTTATATGTTTTGAGGGCTTTTTAAGTATTTTACAATTTGATTGTTGGATTTGGAGGTGTGTCCGTGACATTAATTGTATTTAAAATGTAGTTTTTAAGATGGATTTATGGTTCTGATGATGACTTATGAATTTTAAGATGAAAGCGCTTAACCAATTCCTTTGAATAAAGTCATTTAGTTCCGCAGACCTAACTCTCATTTTTTTATTGTCACTGGTTGTGGTATTGTCCAAGGCTACTCAGCTTATTTTTTTTTGGTATATTAACATATCTTGCTAAATTAACTGTGTTGTTGCCCTTATGCTTTAACTGTAACTGGCATGCTGTTAACATACTGACTGTTCTGTTATTTCATGTTGTGTCATACATAATATACATTGCTATGTATTTGCGTTAATTAATATGATGTTCCATACTGTTAATACTAACAATAATTTATTCATAACTAACCTCAACTTATTGTTATACCTCAATAACCACAGCACGTCAAGGTAGGCTGGTTCTGGCTGATGCCCCTACCATGCTTCAAATGGCCATGGCACAGGGCCCCAGCCCATCTGGGACCCAGAGCAATAGTGTCCCCTCTTCTGCTGCCCCTGCAATACCTCTGGTGTTGGGTAGTGGCACCCCACAGGATGGGGCTGGGCCCCCCTCTGGGAGTGGTGGTGGAGGGGGGGTTGTCACCTGGAATGAGCTGCTGGTCTTGGTGTGCAGGATAGTCTGCCATGGGTTTGACCACCACCTGCACCTGACTGAGGGCATGCTGGCCAACCTGGTGGGGCAGCCTCACCCTGGACTTCAGCCTCCAGCACTGCCACCCTCGGGACAGTGAAGGAGCAGTGCTGACAGTCCCATGGGTGGGGATGTGATTCACACTGTTGCCGTCTGGTGGCACATAGGACTTGATATCCACAACACTCTCCCTCTCCAAGGTGTTCACTCCCTCATGTGTCACACACTGCCCCTGTCTGCTGTCTTGTCTGTTTGCAAATGCATCCTCACCTAGCCAACTTACCTCCCCCACACGTACATGTGTCCCTTCCCCAACATTCCCCTCTCACCTTAAAAAAAAAAAAAAGCAATGGGCGCCTGTCCCAAAAAAAAAAAAAAAAAAATCATCCCTTACATAGCTCACAATTTCACACACATGTGCACTGGACACATCTAATTTGGTCCATTTGGGTTGACAATGCAGTTATGTTATTCTCACCTCTCTCTCTGGAGTTTGAGAGACTAAATTCATCTACAAATTCTGTCAAAGTGAGCAGCTGTTGCTGTACAGGAAATGGATAGCTATAGTTCTTTCCTACACCCTTCCTGCACACTCCTCCCTGCCTTTCACTATGTTTTTCCCCCTGCTTGACCCCATTTCACCACTTTCCTATCTGACATTTTTTCTTTTCTTTTTATTTTTTAGCACAGAGCTGCATGATGCGCTGCATTGTGCAGTTGCACTACACTAAGCTAAATAGACGTATAATGACTATTTGTGTTTATAACATTGTAAGACACATGTACAAAATAAACACCTCTGCCATGTTTTGAACCTGAGTCCATCAAAGCTGCAGCACACTGCATTAACCCACCACACCACTCTTAATTAAAACAGGTGGTTTAAACAAAACACAGTAATTGGCAGTTACCATTATTAGGTGTGTTTCAGCAGAACTTCACGCCACTCCACACCCCACAAACTGGAATGAAAAGTAATGGAAAAATGGGAGTGTACCTTGGACTCTGGTACCTAGTACACCACTAGACAGCCAAAGACATGATGAAGGATGTAACTGAGACATGTGATAGCAGGTAAATGTGCCCTTTTATCAGCAACATGTAGAAAGTCACCTGCTAAGGCATTAATGGCAAAATACATGTTCAACTTTGACTCTGGTGCAGAAATGCATCCATATAAAGCCATGCACATACTGATGGATGTAGAAAATGTTTGTCACAGCCTATATGTGTACACATATATGTTGCAAATGCACTTGCTGTACCAGTGACTCAGTAGATCAGTCTGATAAATGCCTTGCATATAGTACTTTTTGTTACACACGGTCCTGGGTTCAAATCAAGTGTTGTGCTGCATTTCAATTACATTATTGTGAAGACAGCAATTAATGAATGACTCATGCACTCTTTATCCACACAACGCATTGCAAATTAAATAACTGCTTTTCAGTGCTGGAAGTCACAGGCCTGCAGGCAGGGACACACTTCACATATCCGTATACCATTGCTATATGTCACCTGGTACTCTGTTATTGACACAGTTGCCTGACACACACATACCTTAAACACATGCCTTAATTAGAGTGTAAAGGGTACCCTCACCTTGGCTTTACCTCTCCAACAAGGCTGCCACAGCTGCCACAGATACACCTACAGATTGTTATTCTACAAAGTGTTCACACTCTCTGTCTATGTCTATTACCTGCAATAGCAGCTAGAGCCTGTGGTACACACAGATCTATGTAAAGGTTTCTGCTACAGACCTACCCTCTGTGATGATGTAGTCTCTTCAGCCCAGTAATGTACATCTCAGCAGCTAACAAAGGGGTCCCGGTTTACATGAAGGCCTTATATATTGCACAGTGATTGCAAGTCATTGGCTCATGGTAATACAATTCAGCTGTTTTGGCTGCAATTAGCATATCAGAGATACAAATTGGTTTAGAGGCAATTACCTGCTAATAAGAAGCATGTTAAAAATGCAAGAAGCTAGCTATGGGGAAATATTCTGTATGAGACTTTCCTCACATAGAGCACTCCATTGCAAAACATTACTAGCAGCACATTTCAACAAAGGAGTACTGCACTCCACCAGATATGTAACTGTGTTTTGTGTATAACAGGATGCAGATCAGGGGATAAAGGTATGGGGAATAGGGATTACAGCAGTAAGCCTGTCTTACACCTGTGGTAATGACATGTCATTGATACCCTACTGTCTTACACCTACAAGGGATGTACAATACTTCATGGTTGCATTGTCTTTTGTCATTGTGGCACTCTGGTGTTATGGACTGTCCCTTTATAATGATTGTAATAACACACTGCTATTTGTCTGGCACTGGTCTTATGACATATTATTAGGTGGTTGGCATTATGGGACACACCTCAGTAGACTGGAGTGTTGGGTATATGATCATACAGCAGAATATCTCATGGCACACAGGGAAATACCTCAGTATTTATGCTATCTTGATTGTATCCACACAAGTAGTATGTTGTCACACTGTGGGGTATGACATGTGTGAGCAAGCAGTGGATAGTGCCAGACATTATGTCCTTGCTGTATATGTACATAGTGGACGTCCACATATCTGATCCTATGTGTTCTCTTTGTGTTGACTTTTAGGAATAATGTCCCATAGACAAGATGCCCCCTTCTCAGATGTGGATAATTAAATAATACTTGAAAAACTAAGGCAGCATCATCACATCCTTCTCTCCAGGGAGAGGCATAACAGGTAACAGCAGGTTGCATTGTGGGCAGACCTTCTCTGGGATATGAATGCCTGTGGCCACCAGGACAGGACATATGAGTAGGTCTGATACTGGGCAACAGACATAGTGACTGCTGCATGATGAAGGGCAGCTGATGTAGCCAGGGATCATGCTGTCCCTGGTGGAGGGCCTGCATCGGAACAACCACTCTCAGTCACTGAGGAATTCCTGGCAAACCTAGGAACACATGACAGCTCCTAGGCATCCATCACACCATACACCATGCAGGTGGGTGCCACAGTGTCCAGAGCAGAGAAGCATGCAGGTAAGCTTACTGTGATCACCATTGTAATAATGTAGCAGTCATTGTGTCAGGCTGTACATAATGTTACGTGGGTGTCAGGCCTATCTGCTTTAGTGGGGTGGGGATTAAGCTCAGTTGTACACTCATACTCAGAATGTCACCAATACATCAAGTAACACAGTAGCTACTGTACAAGTGAGATATAGGCATGTATTATCTTGTTGTGGTGCAACATGCAGAGGTGCTGACAGTACCTCACCCTCAACTTTTTTACATATCCATCAGGTGTTGTCCAAAGCCATGGTCCTGCTCCTGGTAAGCTTGATACTGTTTTGCTATGGAACATGTATATGCTATTAAAGTTAAAGGCCAGAATAATGCCCTGTATACACTTAAGTTTGTGTGTAACCAGAGTACAATGTTTGTATGTTCCATTCTGGAACATTTACCTAAGGTTCATAGAGAGGGTAATCACAGGATTGTAGTTGAGCACACAGAAACACTTTTGCAGTTATAGTTAAGAGCAACTAAGCTTCCTGGCTTGCATGATGCAACTAATTCAACATGCCATTTAAAACCCAAAGGTTGATGGTACATACCTTAGGCATTGCAACCTGTATTTGTGAATATAGGATCATAGGATCATAAGAGGTTACTAGGCTAATGGCTCATAGGCCATTACAAGACTAGCCAAGAGTTTATCCCCAGAAAGAAACCTCTGTCAGCACCTGTCACCCCAGTCAGTGAGGGACACAGGTGGAACCCCTGAGACAAATTTGTGATTTCCCATCCACTCATCAAAGTTGCACTTGAAGAGGGTCAGTGAGGAACTCTGTTTGATGTGTATGGGAAGTCTATTGCAGATACGGAGCAGCCTCTGAGAGACAAACCTGCCTCTCCAGCAGGTTTTGTTGATGTCATATATTAGATGCAGGCCTTTTGAGCGGGTAATGCATGAGGAGTTAGACCGACCGATATGGAGCGTCTCTAGTAGGGCAGCATCCAAGACTGCTGTTTAGGTGAGACACGGATCACCTTTGAGCAATCTGTATAATTCTGAGTAGAGGGATAGTGATTTGAGCCTGTCTGCATAGGACTGTTATTGGAGGCCATGGATTCTCTTTGTGAGGTATTTCTATGGCCTTTCCAGCTGGTGCAGATGTTTGGAGAGGTACATACCAAATGGGGCAGTATATCAATTATTGTTCTAATGCGGGAGGAGTATAGAGAGGTAATAACCTCCTTTTTTTGGAAACAATCCCTCTACTTATGAGATGAAACAAGTGAAAGGCTTTTCTGACCACTGCCACTACATGATGGTCAAATGTGAGATTGTTATCAATGTGAGTGCCCAGGTCTCTCACCACAGGTTGCGTTTTAGGGGGTTGCTGTTGATGTGGTAATCAGTAGGCAGCCGGGGTTTTACCAAATGTTATGATGATACTTTTTTTGCATTTAGCTTGAGGCCATGACTTTGGCACCAGTCATTAGTTGCTGTAAGACCCTCTGGCAGTATGTTAACATCATTTAGAGAGTCAATGACACCACCCACCTTACAGTCATCTGCAAACTTGGTTAGTCACAGGCCTTTTGTGCTTGCCTGGACCTTCAAGAAGTAGATGCCAAACAGTAGGGGTCCCAGGACAGATCCCTGGGGAACTCCATTAGTGACAGGTCTGCTATCGGAGGTGGAGGCTCCTATTTTGACATTGAGGGTCCTGCAGTGAGGAAGTTTGCCACCCACCTGATGAGATAGGGATTTATGCCAGGTTGTGTTATTTTTTCGATGATGCCCAAGAGGAGTGTGTCAAAGGCCTTAGCCAAGACAAGGTAAGCTTTATGTACTAATTTTCATTCATCCAGGGCCTTTGTGACAGTCTCAAAGAAGTCAACCAGGTTCAACAGGCAAGATCTTCCCTTGATGAATCCGAACTGGGTAGGGTCAAGTGCTTGGAGATTGCCTATGTCCTTGTTTATGAGATCCACCTTTGTGCGAGGGGATGACCATGGCAGTTCTCCACTCTGCTGGGATGAAGCCTGCACTTAGGGTGTGGTTGAATAGGGTGTTCAATGATGAGGACAGTTCTTGCTGGAAATAGTGCAGAATACAGCCTGGGATACCATCATTTCCCATGGAAGCTGTGTTCTTTGCCTTGGATAGGGCTTTTAACATTTGAGCTATGGAGCTGTGATCTGCGGTACAAGAATCAGGGATGTCTAAAGGAACTTTGTGGGTGGACAGAGGGGTGAGGTTTGCATTGAAATTATCTGCTAGCAGGTTGACTAAGTCAACAGGATCAGTGTAGGTAATACTGTTAAGTACTAATTTGCAAAAAAAACTGGGGTTTGCCATAGAGGATCCTGATGTAACTAAAGTTGGCTTTGTGGTTTCCCTTTGTTTTGGAGGCTAGTTTTGATTTATAATTGGCTTTGGATGTTTTCACTAGTGATCTACTTTGCTTGTTGAGGCTAAAGAGGGAGATTATCCAATTTGGAATTTGTTCATTTTTTGCCCTTGTACAACAGTTTCTTCCTTTTGTAGTTGTTAAGATGGGTATACTGGGCTTTATGTGTTGGTTTATCAAATATAGTTTCATAATGACTAACTAAAAGGTAAATTGTACTGGTCAAGTTTTACTTGCTTTACCTGACATACTTGTCATACAGACCTTGAGTTGAATGTGTATTTTGTTGTAAGGAAGTCTGTTGTGCAACAAAGTGAAGATGACAAGATGTGAGACTAGTAATGCAGTTGTTGATCCTCATTATTATGACTGTTGGTGGATTTTCCATACATAATAATACAGGTAGAAATGTATTGCTTTTGTCTTTGTTTTCACAGGTGACAAGGGGGGGTTGGAGACTCTCGCCCACACAACCTGATGTCAGTTTCTCTTCAGACTCTTGATGATGATGGTGGCTACAGTGAGACACAGGTGGGTTGTCAGGGGCTGAATCTGTCCCAGAGGTTGAAACCCCTCTTCTTCTCCCATTGTCACTGCACAAAGTCAGTATGCTCACCCATTCCCAGTCCCCACAGACCACAGATATTGGACAGTCAGAGGGTGGAGACATTACACAGGACAGTGTGGCAACTATGGCTTCAGTGAGTGTAGACACTGGCCATAACCAGAGAGCTGGTAAGGTCCCACAGGGGTGCTTGTAAGAAGCCTGCTCTCTCTCCAACACCTGTTGCAGGTGTCACATCACGGGTCACTCGGTGCATGTTTCAGGCCATCATGGAGGCACATGTATGTTCTGAACAGAACACCAGATGTATGCTTAGGGTTATGGATTTAGGTTTATAGATGTAGCACAGTCTGACATCAGTTACTGTCTCCAGGGCATTGGGGACACCCTGGATCAGTTCACTGATGCAGTGGACAGATGGGCTGAGAAAGTGTCTGTCTTGGACCGCAATTTGTCTGTGCTGGGACATCTGCTTGGAGTTGGGCATCAGACCTGTGGACTTAGGCCAGCAACACCACCTCCTGAGAGTCCACATGGCCATGCACAGTCATGCTCCCATAATGACAGTACATACAGTGCTACAGAGGGGAGTGTGCTGTCCACACAATGATGTGGGGAACACAATCCCAGCAGACAGCAGTCACCATCAGGTACTAGCACCACATCTGACCTTGGACACGGTGGTGTCAATGCAACTCTTGGTAAAGCCAGTTCCTGTGTTCAGGGCTGGAGATGGTGAACTGTCAGCTCTACCAGATATGGTCAACAACTGTCTAATATACACACAAGTGTAGGGCTAGCACTGAGCTTGAGTGTGTACATGCACACATTCACACACCACTGTCACATACAGGTCACCTACAGACACACATGGCACCTCCCCATGGTCCATTTATCCCACTCCCCTTCCTGACTCACAAACATGCTGTCAACCATTAGGGCCAACCCTAGGCCTCCAGTACCCCTACACAACACCATGTACAAGTGATGATACCTGTGCTACATCCCTGTCATCCTTCCCATCGATGCAGGGAATTGACACTATGTGTCTGATGCACAGGGTGACTATATTACTTGACATGTACTTGTGTAATGTATTATTGTTTTGCTATGGAACTTGTAGTGGTCACCAACAGATACTATATGCTGACTTGTGTCATGAGTATGCAACATACTTTTGTGTACCATATGTTGTATGATGTTGTACTGGTGATATTGTTACACAATGGCAGGTGTGTCACTGACCTGTGTATGCTTCTATTCCAGGAGTCTGAGGGGATAACCTATGCACACACAGTGGCAATAAAGTGGCACAGGATGACATAGCAGCACAGCAGAAATATGATTTCAGCAAGGTAAAGCAGTATACGTACATGGCTCCAGAGGTTCATATGTGTATAACAGTATAACAAGGACAATGGCAGCAGTTAACGTAGTCATGCAATCATAATTTGTGATAAGGTCTGCTACCCTTGATATGTGTCCCTTGGGTGTTCAGAACTTACACATGTACAAGTTTTGGTGATGGAGTTGCCCATCTACAAATATCCTGTGTCTGGTTTAGACAGTTGACCAACATCAGTTATGTTTGTCATTTTCTGTATCCCATGGTGCAACCTGCACATGCTGTGTGTCACAGGAGATGCATGCTTTACATGTATGGGGGGGGGCTATTTCATATTTGGTGTACTGTCTGTGTTACACAGCAGTCTCCCCAGTATATACTATGAATACCACGTTGATGTTTTAGATGTGTAGAACACGTGTTACTCCTGTCATGGCAATGCAGAAGGTACACAGTGGGATCTGACAGCTCCCATATACATTCCCTTCAAAGCATTTAGGAGATGG
The DNA here is from genome assembly GCF_019279795.1 of Protopterus annectens. Lineage (NCBI taxonomy): Eukaryota > Metazoa > Chordata > Ceratodontiformes > Protopteridae > Protopterus > Protopterus annectens. The sequence continues at coordinate 439,375,843 of NC_056725.1, forward strand.
ACTACATTTATAGGATCGTGGCACAGACTCCATAGGACATGTTATCTACACTGTGTATTGGTGTACCATGGGACCTGTGTGGCTGCTACAGTTGTATGATATGCCTGTGTGGTGACATGGCAAGGGTGCCATTGCACACAATGATAGCTGTGCTGGCTGCCACATTCAGTATAGCATTAACAGTCTGAGATTTACACCCACAACCTGTTGGTATAGGTGGTACAACAGTGAATGCATCCTAACAAACAGAGACCATCAAAGGGTACAATACTGTGTCCATACCTTCATGTGTAATGCCTTAAGTGTGTGCAGTATGCAGACACTGCAGTATTGTCCCCAGTTATTAGCACATCAGTCCCAACATGTGATGTACATACTCAGGAGTGAAAAGTGGGCACACAGACCTGGCAACACAGGTTTACACTTAATGTGCATCAGATCACCATGTCTCTACAGTGGTATGGCAGGAATCATATGGCATAGCTGAGGCTGCAGTCACCAGTAGGTGACATGCTCATAATCTCTGCATACTCTTCCCTCAACATGCCAATATCTGAGTGCAGTGTCTATTTGTTGATGTACCTTTTCAAGCTGTACTGGTACTTGCACACAACAGTATGGTCCCTCACAGGGTCACTTCATGTCTTCAGTATGTGCTCACTGCTGATCATCTGCAATGAGTGTCATTGCCACCTGTGGCATACAGACTACTCAGAGGTGATCTGTGCCTTGCATACAGGGCAAGGTGTGACCCTGCTGGAGTGCATATGCTGCCTATCTGTAGGAAGCATAGTAGATGGATGAATCACTGTGAGGACATTAACCTACTATGTGATATTAGTGCTACATGCTTGTGGAAGATACCCTTGACATGGACCCTGCCTAATGGTACACAGAGCAGCTCAGAGCACCTCAGCACATGTCATCTGTATGACTGGCTGGGCAACCATCATCTCAACACATGGCGTCTGGCAGAGTCCCTCCTGGACTGGGGCAATAAGTGCTGATCCTGTACCAAGGGGTATACAGATGTCTCTGATTGTGAAGGGTGTATGGCCATTATGCTAGCTAAAGTCACATGTCCTATGGCTCTGTAACATGTTGTAAAATGCTGTAACAACCTCACACACCAACATGGCCACATTCAGGCTAACACCAATTCTACTCACTGCATACAGTACATGGCAAGGCACATATGTAGTACAAGTTGGCTGTATATAGATTGGAACACTTACCTATGTTCTGGTACACACTACAGATCACAGTACCTGATGTGTGCAACACACATCATGTCTACTAGTACTATCAGTTTCGAACATATAATGTTTGTTGATATCAGCAACCCTTGTTGTGGTTAGTCATTTGGGAGGGGCCACATTACCTGCTACAAATAAAATAATACTAAATCCTATCTATGTTATCATACATATGCCATATGGATATACACACACACCAAGTTGGGCAGTGTGAGATTAGAATCCCTACGTATCTAGTTTTATAAACTATAACTCACAGTACTTATCACACATGCTGTGGCTTTTGTCTGATGTTAGACTGTCAGCTGGTGGTCTTAAGGTAGGTGATATTATCAGGTCTTGTTAAGCAGATAGTTTGGAAGATGGCAGCTAGTTAAAGGGCCAAAAGGTGCATAACCATTGCAGGTGGATAGCCCATGAGGGCATGTCCATTGTGTTGCAGGGGGATACACACACACACACACACACACACACACACACACACACACACACACACACACACACACACACACGTTGGCTGGAGTGAGATGAGAACCCCTACTTATCTAGTCTTATACACTATGCTCACAGTACTTATTGCATGCACTACAGCTTTTGCCTGATCTTAGACTGTTAGCTGTCAGTCTTAGCATAGATGACATCATCCGGCCTTGTGCAGAAGGAACAGTTTGGAAGCTAGCAGCTAATAAAAGGGCTAAAAGGGTGCATAACCATTGCAGGTGGATAGCCCATGAGGGCATGTCAGGTCTATTACAAGGGGATACACACACACACACACACACACACACACACACACACACACACACACACACACACACACACACACACACACAGCAAATTGGCTGGAGTGAGATTAAATCCCCTACCTATCTAGTCTTATACACTATAGTGCACAGTACTTATTGCACACACCTCAGGTTACATCTGTTGTGTATGTGATTGCAGTCACAGTACTTGTGGATTACACAAACTAGGCTTGTGTTGCATAGCATTTGTGGCCTGCAGAGTAATATTGCTTCATGCTGTTTTCTGCATCTAGTGTCCTAGCAGTGAGATAACTGTTATTATCCTTGGTATGTGGTACATTTACCAGTATGGCCATATGTGGCTGATTGCAGGTAGATAGGCAAACCTGTGGCCAGAGACATTGTGCCCTGTTCATGCATGTGTTGACAACACTATACATTACACCACCTGCTCACCTGGGTCTGTCTACATGGTGACATCCAGCAGGCACAGGACTCTGGAATTGTGTGGATTATCTACTGTTACACCCTTAGTTTGGTTCCTTTGAGCAACTGTACGGATGTTTGAGTTCAGATTTACTCACCTTTAATAGGGTATGAGGGACAGTACGTGCATCCACACATATATCTGTCTATAACACGGATGTTTCTATATGGAGCTGTGTGTGTATGATATGTATTTGTGATATGTAGATATATGTGGAGAATCTATGTATCATTGTAATATATATAGTTATGTATATCGGTATATATCTATTTGACGGTACATAGTGATAGATATACTAATCATGTGAGAGAGAGATAGGGACAGATGGATATTTATATGTATATTTCTATATGTACAGACTTATTTACACATTGCAGGTCAGCACATGACCATTGGGACTGTCAGTACTTATAAGGTGACTCCAGGCCTGACCTACCTGTACTCCAGTCTGGGATTTTGCATGTTGCAGACATTGCCAGCTGCACCTGTTTCTGCAATACTGCACTTCCCAGAAATTGTCCATGGCATTCCCCAGTTGTCTGTTGTACTTAATATGTGACTGAGGTTCATACTGTTAGCCCACACACAGACTGACAGGCTGCATGCTTCTCATCTCTACAGATTTTCACAGTATATTCAGACTTTTGCCTCTTATTTCTGGTCTGTTCCTCATACATTTGTGGTGTTCTTGTAAATTATTGTATATTGAAGTCACTAAATAATACTAACTACAGACAAACATTTCAGTGTTGGACTTTATATCCTTCAAATATTCTGTAATAATGCAACTTGATTTCATACTATGAACTTTCTAGGTTAATTGGAATAATTTGTACTTCCTGTCTCTATTTTTGGGCCTTTGCCTCCCCATTCTTCCTGGCTTGGTCCAGATTTCTTGCACTAACAGATTGAAAAGTATGACGGTCTCTGGAAACACCAGCATACTAATACCTCACATGCAAAAGCTGTGCATACTTGCAGATTCGAACCATCAACACCATTACCCATACTAACATCCCTAGCCCACTGAGCCACATAGGCTGCCAGACAGAGATGTATCCTTCATCACAAAATCAACAGCATACATACATACATTGTTATCCCTTTGTTACCTGAGACATACACTGTTTGATCATGTTCTATGTCATAGCCCTGTGATTGTTTGGTCTGCTGACATACCATTGCTGACTTACTGTTACAGCATTTGTATGGGAACACTGATTTGCTGGGGATGGGGGAAGAACAGCACATGATCTGTTGGCAGAGACAGTAGTGCAAATATCATGTGACCCACTGTTTAACATCTGCCTTGACTGCTGTAGTGAATACTCCAGCCATGAGGCCTAGTGAATATTATGGAACACATACTATTAGACTGGGTATCTGTAGTCCCATGTGGATGTTGCATCTGTCAAAATAGCCCACTATATTCCCTTACATACATGCAGCAGGTCCATGCATACAATAGCATATTACAGTACTCCTTACAAGTGGTGTTTAGATGAGTGATTTAACTTGCGAATGCAGCAGTTGACAGAACTGTAGTTCAGGGATGACTCTGTCTGATATATGCAGTATACAGCCAATACATGATTAGATACAGGTTGTGTGGGTTGCCTGACATTATTTTTAATATATGTATGTGAGTTGGAGTAAGGTGTCAGCCCCTAGGGCTCTAGGTAGTTAGTGCATGTGCTATGTGTTGTCTCTTTGCCAAAGCCAAGGCATACTGGGCACACCTATGTCGGCCTACAGGGACATCACCAGGGTGTTCCTCCTCTGAGTCCACCTGTGAGTGTGGCTGTGGTGACCTAGGCACTGATGGGAGACTGTGTATCCCTTCCCTTTGCTGATCCTTCTGCAGCTGTTTCCTCAGGATCCTGTTGTGTAGCATGGTACATACTGTAAATATCTGTGCACATGTGACTGGACAGTACTGCAAGGCTCCACCAGATATATCAAGGCACTGGAAGCGTGACTTCAGAAGCCCAAACACACATTCTATGATGTTCCTAGTTTGTATGTGTGCCTCATTATGGCATTCTTCTGTGGGTGTGTTTGCATTTCTGATGCATCCCCCAGTAAATGGCTGTGTGAGATATCCCCCTGCTAGCAAACACCTGGTACAGCTGTGATGCATGCCAGATATGGGAGTCATGATAACTGCCAGGGCTGCCAGCACATACATTCATGATAATGCCCTAGGCATTGTACACAACCTGGCAGTTGACAAAGTGGTACCCCTTGCGGTTGATGTAGATTCTACCCTTCTCACCTTGTGGTGACTTGATGTATGCATAAGTGCAATCTATGGCACCCAGTACCTTAGAGTAGTGTGCTACATGGTAAAAGTGTTGCATATTGCTGGCCCTTGCCTCAGGGGTGTGGGAAAAAATGTGCTCACTGGCACGTCATAGCAAGAGACCCCCATCATGTCCCCAGTCAGTCTTTGGAAGGTACCCATGGCTATTATACTAAGGGCTACACATATCTTTGTTTCTACTGAGATGGGTTCCCCTCTGATGGCTCTGGGCCTGAGTTGAGAGAGTTTTTGTAGTATGTTCCTGTCCACCCTGTACTGCTCTATAATCTTCAGCTCCTGTAACTCCTGCAAGGTTAGCCTGGACCTGAGCACTGTTCTCCTTCTCTGCCTAGGCGAATTGTTGGCAGCAGCAGCAGCATTAACTTCAGCACCTAGCATACACAGATGTAGCAGACCTGCAGCAGCCCCTATCATTCTTTCAGTTAAAATTCCCAAGTCTGTACTCCAATGGTGCAGAGTATGAGGGAAGAATCAGATTATAGGATGTGTGTATACTTTACAGTGCTAACTGTATGACTGGCTACCTATGATGCATTCCACCTGCTTTGTATATCATTAACATCATTTAATGGCCATAGTTTAAGCTGAACAGGAGTCAAACCTAATTAATATGTAATTGCCTTTTAGATACACTCAGCACTGTGGCACACCGTGCAAACATGTGCCCAGTAATGTACACACTACCCTATATTTCCAGGCTCATCATGACAGTGCACCAAGCAAACCCATGGAGTCCCAAGCCTTGTAGGTAAACAAAACTTATCACTTAGTGTGCATCCCCCAGACTTCCAGGCTCAGCATGACAGCGCACTGTGCAAACAGGCACAACTAAGCTCAAGTTAGCTTAGAAGTTATTGGACACACTCTCTCTTGATGTCTGTTACCTCTTGTGCGGACACTAACATGGTCCTGTGATTACATGGAGGGGGATATGAGGACACAGATACCCATTTGTGCTATTCAATAACTCTACCTTATTTGCATAGGGATCCATGCTCAGATCCTGGAAACAACATGATTCAAAGCCCTGCTAGTTTAACAACAGCACCAATACATGATTTTAGATACTCCACACAGGGTTCTGTAATACATTTCTGTCACATAATATTACTTTAGTTTTTCAAATTTTTTTATTTATTTATTTTTTAGATGAGGCTTGTTTGCACACTGAGGCATGCTGCCCAAAAATGCCCACATTATTAAAAAAATATATATTTTAACTTATTTCTTTTATTTTTTTCAGACACACAGTGGATACTTTTGGTCATATCTGTATGTGCTATGCCATTTCTGTCCATTTACCTACATTTCTATAGGCTCTTTTGTCTGTCTACATTCCTGTACAAGGACTTTTTCCATGTACACTATGGACACAGGGTCAGCAGAGCTATTTGCTTGCTATATCACTTTACCTGACTCATTTGAATAAAATTCACCTGCTTATGAGGTGATTTGCATGCCACTGATATTTCCTTGTTGGCGCATGCATGCGTGCCACCCAGCTGTGTCTACTGAATCTAAATCCTGCTTACTTTCATATAAGCAGCATGGCGCGATGTTTACATAAAAAACAAGACCATGCAGGCTTTAATAAATTCCACCCACAGTTTAATCACTGCAGATTCATGAGAACAAGATCACAGTGAACAGTAGTTAAAAACAGGACTTATAATGGACTTATAAGGGTTTATACAAGGAGCAGCAAACCTGCCTTATGCAGAACACTTTAAAGCCCCTTTCCTCTACTCAGTCTGCTACAGGTTACTTAGGGGTGATCTATACCTGGCTTACAAGGCATCTGCAAACCCAGCACTTATACATCTCCTACATATTTATAAGTCATAGTTTACAAGAAATACAAGGTCTAGGGATCTGAATTTTGTCTGTGACTTAAATAGAACATACTGGTGAGACAAATATGCTATCCATCCATGTGAAGCTGAGTTTGTCTCTTACCCAGTTTAAGTGCAACCTTGACCAGTGGATGGGGAATAGGAAAGTCACAAAGGGCTTGGCACCCATGTCCCTTCTGGACTGAGGTAGCTTATAAATGCCTGGCCCTCAATGTCCTGTTTGGATACAGGACATCATTATTCTTTCAGAATAACTTGACTAGGCTCAGAAATGCCCTCAGAGTCATTAGCCTAGTAACAACTTATTAATCTATGAATCTATAAGAACCCCCATTAGTCACTCACAATTTCAAAGAGGTATATTATTAGACAGATAAAGCACCTATTCAGAGTACTAAATACAGCACTATTTATACTAATAAATCCATTGTTCCTTAGGGGTGCCTCTGGCTAATCTGTTCACATTAATGTTTAACCTGTCAGGTATTACAGCCTAAAATCTGCTGAATAAAATTAGGATAAGGTCTTAAGTGCAACAAGCCTAAATGTTTTCATGTCACACTGTACTTTTCAACACTATTAAAATAAGAAAATTAATTAACACGTTAGTGATACCAGTGAAATTTAAGAATATTTACAAATAAAATATGCATTTTTTTAAGCTAGGTGTAATGTGGTGTAAACTATATTTAATATCTTCATCTGAAATTAATGGATCAGGGTAAAATGTTGCCTTTCTCATGATAAAAAAATCCTACTAGCTGGCACATTTTAAAATGTATAATCTAAAAAAAAAGAAAGGCTATTTGTGATAAAGGATGGTCAAATAAAAGACAAACAAAATTAAAAAATGTAAAATGACTGACGAACACAGCACTAAAATTTTCCAACTTTAATGAAAATGGAAAGCACTTTCACACCACAGGCAGTTCTTCAGACCAAAAAACAGATATAATAAAACTATATGTATATATATATATATATATATATATATATATATATATATATATATATATATACATATATATATATATATATATATATATATATATATATATATATATATATACACATATATATATATATATATATATGGATCTAGGACTGTTTACCGAATGCACGTTTAAAAGAAATGTAAACGCTTGCACTCACTTTCTCAAAAGTGCTTTTTCACTGAAAATGCACTTTTGTGAAACAGACATAAAAAAATAAAAAACATCACAAACTTTAAAAAAAAGTAATCACATTTATTGAGAGGGGCAAGTCCACCTGCACTCTCCATGTGGGGGGCTGTGCCCCCCACACCCCTTCTACTTTTATATTCTCACTCCGAGATCACATTACTGTGGGGTAAAGGGAATATTCCCTTATCCCCACTGTGCTGCGATCTCAGCAACAGCCCTTTTGTGATGTTTTTTATTTTTTAATGTCTGTTTCTCGAAAGTGCATTTTCGGTGAAAAAGCAATTTCATGAAAGTGAACACGAGCATTTATGTTTCTTAGAAATGTGTATTTGTTAAACTTTCCTAGACCCATAGATATATATATATATATATATATATATATACATATATACATACACACACACACACACACACACACACACACACACACACACACACACACACACACACACACACACACACACACACACACACACACACACACACACACACACACAAACACATATGCAATCCAGTTACCTATTAAGAGTATGTGATTTCAATAAAGGCTTTAAGGATACAGTCTCATTTAACCCAAAATCCTTATCTGCCTGTAACTGTGAAATCCATCTAAGTTCCATATATTAATAATATTTTCCTGATCAACAGCTCTCAAATTAAAATTCAGCAGTTCTAATACATATATGTATGATCATTATTAACTACATGCTTAGCCAAAGCATTAGGGGTTTTTTGTTTCCTAATGTCATAAATGTGTTCTAGAATGTGTTCTTTTAAAGTGTAATTGCATTTCCCCATATAGAAACAAGGGCATTTAATACACTGTACTAAATAAACTAAATCTGTACTTTTACAGTCAGCATAACATTTTACTTCAAATACTTGCCCATATTCAGGATGTATAAACTTAGATTGAGGAGAGATACACTTGCAAGCACCAAAATAATTACATGGGAATGTACCACAGCATTCACTTAACATATTATCTCTTCTAGGCAGTTGTCTATAACATAATTGCCACTTTAATGATTTACTATTTTTAAATGAGAATGATGGTCTGATGCCTAGCAGTAGTGTCTAAGTGACCAAACTTCACTAACAGTTTTGTCTATTTTTATTTATTTTTTTATTTTTATCTATTTCAGCAGTAAAGTCCTGTCTATAAATTTATGTCACATATCTTGAGAAACTCTTGCCAAAATAGTATCATTATTATATAATCTTGCAGCTCTTAATAAAGTATCCTTTCAGTACATTTCTGTAAGCGTATGTCAGATGCATAGTAGATTACAAGATTTCTTATATAAAACAGTTGACATTTCTTTGGCATTATTAAAAGAAACATATACATCCAAAAAATCAGTAGAAGTGTAATAATAGTTAACTGTAAACTTTAAAAAAAGGTAGTACTATGCAAATACCTAATAAATTAATTTAAATATTGAATAGGTCCTGTCCAAATTGAAAACATGTCATCAACAAAAGCTGATATGTTTAATAAATTCTTTATCTAGTGTGCAAGAACCATATTCACATAACTATTAGCACACACAGTGCCCATGGCAACACCAAACTTTTGTAATTAATATTTATCCTCAAATAAAAATACATTATTTTCTAAAATCAATCCAAGCAGCAGACAAATTATATTATTTTTACCTGTAGTAATAGAACTATGTAATGATAGAAATTCTCTAACATACTCACTTCCTGCACCATTAGGTATAACAGTAAAGAGTGAATTCACATCTAATGTAATCAGCATCTCTTTCGAGTCAATCACTGTCCTATACCGCTTAATCAAATCTATGGCAAATTGTTTAGTATCGTTTAATACTGTATGCATAGAATTTGAAATAGTTCTACATTTTTTCTCTACATAAATATATAAAAGTTCTGTGACCCAGCCACAGTCAGATACTATAGGATGCATAGGGGTAGCTAAGGATTTTCATGTAACTTAGGAAGTCCATATAAAATAGGAATAAGAAGATGTTCAACATGGAAAAATTATAGAGTTAATATGATAATAACCCACTCATGCGTAAGTCATAAATATGTAAATAAACCACATTAATTACCTTATTTACCTGATATTTGCCTAAGCACCTATGTAGTTCAGAATCAGATAACATATTAGGCATTTGTCTCAAGTTTTATCCATAACTATTATGGCACCTCCTTTGTCGACTGGACAAATCTCAATCAACAAAGATTCACATAATTATTTCAAAGCCTCATGTTTATCTTGTGTTAAATTAAAGTTCTTCTTATAAGTAAATTTGAATGCATGCCAAATATCAATCTTGCAAGTTTTCAGAAAGGTTTCCATTAACAGATGTTATGTAGAAATAAATGCACTAGGTTTGTTAAAAGTACATACCTGTGATGACAGGAGAATCATAGCGCTAGCAGAAGCTGTACTTGCAAATAGTCCAACTTCTAACAATATATCCACTAGTTCCAAACAAACAGCTGGAATAAACAAAAGTCCTTTATTCAATACTGCTATTTGGTGAAGTGACAAAGAAACCAAGGAAATACTGTGAACTAAGTCATTAACGTTTTCTCCATGTTGTGGCTCCTGCTGTTCTCTCTGATGGAGCTTGTAGTCACTTTGTCCTTTCTTTGACTTAGGGAATGCCCCTTCCTGAATGTCTCCTCCTTCCAAAATGGTTCTGGCAAAACAACAACACTAAAGGGGATAGGATAGGATGTCATTCATTGATGTGGTTGGTGATTTTTGCATTCGATGCATTATTGGTTGTATGTACAGCAGTTCCTTCTGCTGTAGCGATATTATGCACATTATCTTTATCCATAGTCATTGTCAGTTCTATCTTTATTTCTCGACCAGGAAAAAAATCCACTATTAAAGTCTAATACATCTAGTCGTAGCTTCTTACATTTAATCCCCTGAAGCCTTGATTCATATGCTGCTACATTGTCTAATATTTTTTCTAAGCTCAGTCACATAAGAGGTCCTTAGTTTACATTGCAGCATACTAATTTCCTCTCATAATGAGGTCTCAATGTGACTAAAGAAATCAGTAAGTAGTCTCATATATAATCAAAACCCAGGTTTAAATTCAAAGGTTGCCATTGCTTTCGTAATTAATATCTTCCCATATGTAGGCATCTTAAAAATCCAGAAGTCTCATGGTATAACTTTGAACTATAAGAAAGCTTCGAAGTTAAAGTGTTGCCTCTGCAACCTCTTAAACTTACATAATTTATTTTTTAAATCTTTCACTGAGGTCAGAAAACCTTGAGAAATAGCAGAATCTAAATCAAAATCTGACATAGTGATGTTAGATGCAGGCAAACTTAGCAATGGCACAAATAAACAAAAGCAGGTTCCTGGACAAGGGTTCATCTCCGAATACAAAACAGTATATTTAAAATAAGAAACCACACCTCCAGGTTGGTGGCACAGCACAAAGCATCAGAGACTATCCATGTGCAACTAACTGTGGGTAAAACTGCCTTCCAGTTTATAGCCCGCTACAGATCACCCTCCCAAATACAGGAACCCCACTCGGCCTTCCTGAGAATACTGGAAAATATGAAGGTCTCTCCAAACACCATTATATTGGGTGACTTCAACTACCCAAACATAGACTGGGAGCATTACTCTAGCTCCAACACCCTAGCCCAAAGGTTCCTAGAATTTATAAACTCAAATGCTATGGAACAACTTGTTACCACTCCCACAAGAGGGGAAAACATACTGGACCTGATCATCACCAACATGGGGACACTATGCTCCAGACCAGAAGTGTATCCCTCACTGGTAAGATCAGACCATAAACCAATCTCACTGGATATTCACATCCCGACCCCACCCCTGCCCAGAAAACCACAGTGAAAAACTTCTCTAAAGCAAATTTCACATGCCTCAAAACCGAGGCGAAATCCTTCAAAGCCCCCGGGCCTGTGGAAAATACGGCCCAGACCACAGAATCCTTTATAAACACATTCTATGAACACCTTCAGGAATGCATGGATCATGCAATCCCAAATAAAACCAAGACCCAATCCTCCAAAGGCAGACGTCCTGTCTGGTGGACCCCAGCCATAAACAAACTATACAATAGAAGGAGGAAGCTACTACATGATAGAGCAAAATCCCAAAAAGGGAAGGCATATCTGATCAGTATTAGCAAAAAACTACGGGCACTCATAAAATCGTCTAAGGCCAGCTTCGAGAGAAAAATTGCATAGGACACTAAGGATAATCACAAGGCTTTCTTTAGTTATATTAGGAACCTGGGTGGGAATTCCCAGATATGCTGAGAATTAGTCCAAAATGACAAAAAATACACCAAACCCACAGACATTGCCAACATCCTAGCTGACAGATTCAGTGCAAACTTCTCCCCCCCCTCCCCACCAAAAGAGCAAATATCTATCCCAACAGAGTGCTGCCCCCCTGACATCTCAGATGCTCAGGTAAGAGCCGCCCTCTCCAAAGCAAAAAACACAACATCAATTGGACCAGATGGTGTCCCGGGCTGCGTCCTACATGAACTCCAAGAAGAGCTAAACCCAAACATAAAACTACTGTTCAATCTTAGCCTTACTACAGGATATGTACCCAAAGAGTGGCGTACAGCAACAGTGGTCCCTCTCCACAAAGGTGGTGCCTCAACGGATCCTGGAAACTATCGCCCCATAAGCCTGACTAGCTTGGTCTGCAAAGCTATGGAAAGGATCATCATGGACCTCATAAATAAAGATATTGGGGACCTACAGACACTGGATCCTACCCAGTTTGGCTTTTTTAAAGGCAGATCCTGCCTCTTAAACCTGGTCGATTTCTTTGAAACAGTCACCAAGGCCATTGACGAGGGGAAGGTGGTCCACACAGCCTACCTGGACCTCGCAAAAGCCTTCGATACAATACCCCACTCGGGCATTATAGATAAGCTCACCAGCTTAAATATAAACCCCTATGTCACTAGATGGGTTGCAAACTGGCTCAAGGACAGAACCCACATGGTTAGAATTGCTGGAGCCATGTCAGACTCCAAACCAGTTACAAGTGGTGTCCCACAAGGCTCAGTCCTGGGACCTCTCTTGTTCAGTATATATTTCTCGGCAGTACAGGCCAACACGGAAGGACTGTGGCTGTTCAAGTTCGCAGATGACTGCAAACTGGGCGCCATAATCAACTCTCCAGCCGACACAAGCATCCTCCAAAAGGGCCTCATAGAAACAGACAACTGGTGCCAGAGCCATGGCCTCAAGCTAAACGCCAAAAAGTGTATAGTCATCCCCTTTGGCAAAAACAAAGTGCCCACAAATTACCACATAGGTGGTAATCCATTAAGTACAGAAGAATTCATTAGGGACCTGGGGACCCAAGTTGATAGCAATCTCTCATTTGACAACCACGTGGCCAAAGTGGTTAGAAAAACATTTTATATAGCCCACCTAATCATGAAGGGATTCACATCTAGATCAGGGAGGTCATCGTGCCTCTTTACTCATCCCTCATCAGGCCCATAATTGAGTACAATGCACCTTTTGGGATGTACCTTACCAGACACCTGCAGCAACTGGAAAGACCCCAAAAGTACCTCACCAAGAGGATCAAAGGCTCAAACAGATGCCATATGCTGCCCGGTTAAAGAAACTCCAGCTCTACTCAGTGGCATACCGCCTGCTCAGAGGCGATCTGTGCCTGATGTATAAAGCCATGTCCAACCCGGAATTAATGGACATGCTGCACCTCAGAAAATCCAAATCCCATCGAGCTACGTGCTCGAGAGACTTGAACCTCAGCACTGAAATAAATAGGACATGCTGGAGGGACAGATTCATAACCCAGAGGCTCCCTTCACTCTGGAATAAAATCCCAGTCCAGGTTAGGCAGAGTCCCACATTGACTCTCTTCAAGAGGAATCTTGATGAGTGGATGGGAGATCGTAGGTTTACCCCGGCTATCATTTCTGTGTCACTGTTAGACAGAGGCACAGTATACTAACCTCAAAAAAGGCATAGCAAAATTAATTTAAAATGAGTGGCGAAAGCCAAACACACTCTGGCTAGGCTTATAAATGCCCTAGGGCAGATAGCCTAGTATGAACCTATGAACCTATGAACCAATACAGCCAAAGTTAAACTTGTTAAAAAACATTTATTATATAAAATAGTAAGTGCTTTCCTGACTAAAGAATCACTTTATCAGACTACTTCATTTCAAAACAATACCTTATTTAAACATCCAGTCAGCCTATCAGCATTCAATGCACATAATTAATCAATGAAACACCACACCCTATAAACATGCTTCTTAAAACCTATAGTAAAAAAAAAAAAAATATATATATATATATATATATATATATATATATATATATATATATATATAAAACAGTGTAAAATAATGTCCATTCAACATTCTACATCAAGTATACAATAAATATAAAAATAATTATATACTAATGTGATAACATACGAGCATAAAAAAGGTTTAAGTGAGAATGTCTCATTAAGTCCTGGTGGTTTATCTGCATTGAAATGCATTATCCATTTTTGCTCTGCCTTTTCTGTTAGAAAACAAGTTATATAAGCTTAAGCTCCTCCAATGGCAGAGATTCCATTTGGAAGTGGCATTGCACTACAAAATCATTCCCTGAGACCTTGGTGTTCTTAAAAGGCCAACTTATGGTGATACATTTCCTGTAAGCAATGGTGGGCTTTGAATCTGAAATTGAGTTATGCTTATATGAGGTCATTGATAGATTTTTTTTCTACCCCAAGAAAAGGAGTTGTTAAATGCTGTAAGGAGCATACAAACTGATATTTGTTCAGCTTACCCAATTGAGATTATTGGGGATAGGCTGGATGTTTTGCACGATAATGTCATTAACTATGAAAAGAAACTTCAATCTTCTAAAACCAAGATGTTGTAGAGAGATATGAACAATTTTAAAAAGGGCACTGTTTTTTCTTGGTCCAGAGAATGAAAGGATGATATTAATGAGTTTAATGCAACAGAAGCACCTCCACAATCATCTGTGGCTTCAGTTACTATGGAAATGGAAACTATGCCCCTTGACACAGTTGCATTGAATGCTGGGACATCTACTGTGAGTGCTCAAACCATGGCAATGTTACTGCCACAAGTAACAACTAATACCACTCCAGTCAACAATCCAGTTGCAAATCCAGCTCCTTTTTCCTTGAAGGAACCACTACCCATAAATGTAAAAGAACGATCCAGGGCAGAGCAAGAAAAGGACAAGTTCAGCAATTACAGAGTATAGAAGAGATGCATATAGGAACAAGAACATGGAACAGGCAATGAGCAGTCTGGTACTAAATTTTGTCTTCAATTATGCTCACTACAGCAGAGCTTTCCCTGCCAAATAAAGGTCTTTCCTATATTCCAGCAAGGAAATCTGATATGGTGGACATTTTAACAGACTTGCAAATGTTTGCTAGAAATGTGTCCCTGAAAATTGCATTTTCTCATAACAGCACTGATGTTAATCCTTATAAGAAACCTAGTGTTTTTATACAGAAGACTCATTCAACCATAGAGACTTTTATGATTGTGTGTGAGAGAGACTTTAGAAGTGTTTTTGAACATGAATGAGTGTCTTTTTTTCATAATTTGAATGAAGCTGAACAAAGAGCATTGTATGAATTGAAGTATATGTCTTCCATTGAGATCTGGCCAGCCAATAAAGGTGGCAGAATTGTAATAATGGATAGGGCATTTTACTTTCAACAGGTGATGCAGTTATTGAATGATGATTCTTCTTATTTACAAGTCTCTAATATTTTTGTCAAAGGGGTTATGGAAAAAGTATAATTTTTTTCTGTCTCATTTATTAATGTCTGGCATGATATTTGAAGACTTGCTTAAGTATTTTAATGTAGAATACCTATTTAACCTGATTTTATATGCCCTTCCCAAAGTGCAAAAGGACATTATTGCCCACCTATGAGACCTATAATCTCTAGTAGAGGCTGGGCTACAGAACTGCTTTCTATCTTTGTAGAAAAGACCTTGTACCCTTTACTAGACACCGTTAGCACTGTTATGAGAGACACAAAATCCTTTGTACATGAGTTGTATAATAATGTGACTAATGTGGACAGTGAGTATATGTTTTTGACTGTGGATATTGGATCTCTTTTTACAGTTATCCCCAATACATGGGAGTAGAAAATATCAGAGAGTTTTTGAATAAGAAACAGTTTTTTCTTAAGGCAAGATCAATTTAATTTGCACACTGTTAGTCATCATTCTAGAGAACAATAGGTTTGTCTTTAAGGAAGAGATTTACCTTCAGAAAGTTGGCATAGCTATGGGCACAGCTTGTGCAAAGAGCTATTCCAACCTTGCCCTGGCACATAGGGAAGAGACTTACATACTGCTTGATAGCAAGCTTTGTAAGTATATATTATGGTATACTCAATTTGTTGATGATATATTTTTTTGTGGAATGAATCTGTTGATTTACTCAGTCAGTTTATAGATTATTTACATATGACAACATCTTTTTTGAAATTTACATACAAGTTTTCAAGAGATTAGATTGAGTTTTTGGATGTTACAGTTAAAAAGACAGAAGCAGGACATTTACACACTAGTTTATATAGGAAGCCTAGTAGGAAGAATTGTCTCTTACATAAAAATAGTATGAATCCTAGACATGTGTCTAGGAATGTCATGTGAGGACAGTTCTTAAAAATAATGATAGTGCGTAATGAAGACACACAATTAGATGAAGATATGAGGAATCTTAAGTTTGATTTTTTGGCCAGAGGTTATTCTGGGAAGGAAATAGTCAGTGTATTAGACAACTGTCTTTAGAAAGGAAAACCAAAGGCAAACTCTACTTTCCAGAGCATGATGTAGTTAATAATAGAGACCATGGTCAGTTATTAGCATTCATTTAACTTATGCTATTGACATTGGTGTTTTGCAACATCATAAATGGGAAATTGAATATTTTGAAAGCTAATGATGAACTTAGGGTCATCTTAGATAAAAGACCCCATTTTTCTTTTAAGAATAATTTGTCCCTCAAAAGACAATTATGTTACAAATCTCAAGAATTTAGACCATTGACAGAGTTACAAAGACATGGGACTTATCATTGCAGGGATTTCACTGCTTGTTGTTAAGGTGGGAATTTGAGGAGTAAAACAGAAAAGGCAGAGCAAAAATGGATAATGCATTTCAATGCAGATAAACCACCAAGACTTAATGAGACAGTCTCACTTAAACCTTTTGTATATCCTCATATGTTATCACATTAGTATATAATTATTTTTATATTTATTGCATACTTGATGTAGACTGTTGAACAGACATTATTTTACACTGTTATATATATATATATATTTTGCTATAGGTTTTAAGATACATGTTTACAGGCTGTAGTGTTTCATTGATTAATTACATGCATTGAATGCTGATAGGCTGATTGATTGTTTAAATAAGGTATTGTGTTGAAATGAAGCAGTCTGATGAAGCAATTCCTTAATCATGAAAGCACTTACTATTTTTTTAATAATAAACATTGTTTTTTAACAAGTTTAACTTTGATCATCTTGGTTCAGTACCTTGGTTTCTTATTTTAAATTTAGCAATGAGTTCCTTTCAACAGCCAGTATACAAGACAACCGTTCACATCATGTTTGAGAAACAAAACATCCTGGATTGTAGCCCAATTCTAAATCACGTCCTTCAACCATGGTCCGCATAGCAAAACACAAATAATAAAATAATCCAAAACAAGAAAGGTTACTTGAGATAATGGCTGGTCAAATAAAAGACAGGCAAAATTACAAAAAGTAAAATGACCAACCAACACCGCAGTAAAACTCTTTAACTTTAATGAAAATGGTAAGCACTTTCACACCACAGGTACTTTTTAAACAAAAAAACAGATATATACAAATATACATGCATGCACATACACATACACATTCTAACTACCTATTCAGAGCATGTGATTTCAATAAATGATAACCACTTCTCAAATTAAAATTCTGCAATTCTAATACATAACATTTTAAAATATGTTTGTGATCATTATTAACTAAGTTTAGCCAAAGCAGTAGACATTTTTTTGTTTCCTAATGTCATAAATGTGTTTTAGAGTTCACTCTTTATAGTGCGATTGACTTTCCCTATATAGAAACAAGGACAATTACTACACTGTGGTAAATAAACTAAATCTTTACTTTTACAGTCAGAATAAAGTTTTATATTAAATACTTGTCCAGGATGTATAAACTGAGATTGAGGAGAGATATACTTGCAAGCACCACAAGCATTACATCAGAATGTATGACAGCATTCATCTAGCCTATTATCTCTTCTAGGCAGTTGTCAACACATAACAAAATATTAAACAGCCCTATCTCAAAATTAAAAACCATGAAAATGACATCAAATAACAAAGTAAAAAATCAAAATATAAAATAGCAATAATAAAAGTTATACAAGATCATAAACAAGCAGCTTTAACTTTCAGGATTGGTTTAATGCAAGTTGAGAGAGAGAAAGTTGTTTAATATTTGTATTTTGGAGGTGTATCTCTTTAAACATTTTTTTATATGTTGGTGCCTTTAAGGCTTTTTAATTGCAGGAAGTGAAGTGTTACATTGTTTCTGATGAAGTTCCGGATTGATTAGAATGAAAGCTGATGTAAACCAAGTGTACAATTATAAAAGCAAGCCCTGGGTCCATAGCATTGCAAGGTGTCCCCCAGTTACCCATTTAGGGAGCCTCTTTCCATCTAAAGGTGGCCATAGTCTACCAAAAATATAACTGGTTGTCCTACCTTTAATCAATAAACAAACGGGTAGCGTTTAGTGCAAATTGGTGTACTCTCTGAAAATAAAAAAGCAACAAACAGAGATTTAAAAACATAGCCAATCTACTTACAGGCAGGCTGTGTGAATCTTGTGATCAGACTTGCCCCACTCCCCACCCTGCTGCCAAATCTCACCCTCCCCTACTAGTGCTAGATTTATACTAACTTAGCCCCTCCCCCTCTGCTTTCTTCCAATCAGCATCTCTCACCCCACACCTCCCTCCCTCCCAATCAGCATCACTCATTACCATAGGATTACCCCACCTCTTTCCTCATACTAATTATCTCTCACCACCAAAAGGTCCCCACACTCTGCCACTCTTTATTCCTTCCTTCTTATCATATCCAGGTAACCTCAGTCCCTAAAAATGTCTAGGACTCTTTATACACCAGCATCTAAGCATTCACTGGCTATCTCCCTGCTGTCTATACTACCTATCCTTTACCTCCTCACCATCTATGAAGGCCAATACTACCTTGGATTCCACTACCCAATTCATCACACCATTACCCCTAACTTCTCTAATAACACATCTTATCTAACTATCCCCCACACATCTAATCTCTCATCCCCTTTAAATCACCATCCAATTAAAACCCTAAACTCCAACCACAAAGCCAAACATTATCTAAAACATATACATAAATTTCTAAAACTCATTATCAGACTTCACTACAACCTCATAGTAGACGGGGACATCCATCCCAACCCTGGCTATTCTTCTCATAGTGCCACTAACTCCTACAACAATACACCCACCATTACTTTGCCACTTAATAGAACCACTAACTCTCTTCTCACCTTTCACCTAAACATTAGAAGCATAAACAACAAAATATATCACCTACATGCCCCATTAGCAGTCCATTCCCCAGATATAATGTGTCTCACAGAAACCTGGCTAAAACCTACTACTGCTGATGATGAGATATTACCACCAGGGTATAATATTCACCAATTAGACTGCACTAGTAAAAAGGGAGGGGAAATAGCAGTTCTTTACAAAAACACACTAAGTGTTCAAAGAGATTCCATACAGACACCCCCATTTAATAATGCTGAAATCCTTATAGCTAAACTTCGAATTAGCCACAACAAATGCATAAATATTGTCTGAATCTACATTCCCCCCAGGGAAATATATAACCACCCTAGAAGACATCCCCCAATGATTATCCACTAACCACCCCCAAGAAACCATTATGCTTGGTGACTTCAACATTGACTGCTCCACTTGTGCAGCTGAATCCTCTGTCACCCACATAAATCTCTTCGGGTTCAGTCAAATTATAACCCCTCCTACTAGGATCAGCAAACCCAACAATAGAGAAAGTATTCCTGATTGGATTGTTATCAATGGTCATCACCACTTGTATAAATCTGGAACCCTCCCCGTTGACCAAAATGTTCACTCTCTAACTTACATTGTTAAGGATAAGGGTGAGAACTCCCATCAGCCCACCTATAGAACAGTCATAAATACCAAAAACTTCAATCCTGTAAATTTCCAAAATTAACTTAACTCAGTCAATTGGTCAATCCTAAAACATATACCACTGGAAGAGGCAGTGGCATATTTTAATACTAAATTCCTAAACATCCTGGACTCCCATACCCCATCTCGTAATATTAAGACTAAAACAAATACAGTACCATGGCTCACTAAGGAAATCAAACTAAAACTCAAACTTAGAAATAATGCCTGGGCCATCTAACGAGCAACTAAAGCCTCTCTCCATTCAACAAGACACACAAAGCTGCTACCAAAACCTGCAGCAGAAGCACCAATATAATTCCAAAAAGTTCAGGGCAGGTATAAACCAGCTTCTTCATCCAGGACAATCTACCACTCCAACCCCAACAAACTACACCCAAAAACTAACTGAGAACGTCTCTAGTGCCTTTAATAATTTCTTTACTGAAACAATCCAATCTCTCGCTAACCAACTCAATCCCATACACTCTAACTCCACCACTAATACATCCTTGACTAGCTCCTCCACTAACACACCCACTACTCATCCCCCCTTCAACTTCCAACCTGTCTCTACCACTCTAATTCGATCACTAATCAAAAAATTGAAACCCACCACCCTATCTGCTGACCTGCTCCCAGCAGAGTTCTTAAACATAGCTGCTGATGTCATAGCATTTCCCATATCTATCCTGATCAACAGGTCCATAACTGTTGGTTCTATCCTCCCATCTGGAAAATATCTCATGTTATCCTACTCCACAAAGGTGGAAGTTCCACAGAATTATCCAATTATAGACCCATCACCATTCTTTCACCACTGGCCAAAATAATGGAAAAGTGCTTCCGCAAACAAATTATGTACCATCTCATTCAGAACCAAATACTGTCTGTTTCTCAGCATGGCTTTAGGCCACATCATAGCACCACCTCTGCTCTCCTTTCCTTCACTTACGCCATAAATCTAAACAGAAATAATAACTTGTTTTCAACAGCCCTCTTCCTAGACCTCTCAAAGGCCTTTGATATGGTCAGTCACCAATTACTCATCCACTCTCTGAAATCTATTTCCCTGGACAACCATACTATACAGTGGTTCCAATCCTATCTGAATGACAGACAGCAAGCAGTACTTTGGCAGGGCAAACTATCCACTCTGTTACCTCTCACTCTTGGAGTTCCTCAGGGCACCATTTTAGGTCCCCTATTCTTTTACATCTTTCTCAATAACCTACACACTGCCATCCCAGATGCATCCTGCATCCAATATGCAGACGACTCCACTCTGATCTGCCCAGCCTCCTCCCCATCTACCCTGCAAACCCTAACCCAGAGTACATTCAACACAGTTGAAAAGTGGCTCTCTAATCACTGTCTTCTGTTGAATCCCAATAAGACCAAACTGTTACTCTTTACCCCCACTTGTAGCCCCCCCAATTTCCTTTAATGTAATATCAAACAATGGTACCTCTATTTTGCCAGATATCCAAACCAAGCTCTTTGGGGTAATAATAGATAATAATCTCAAATTCGACCTGCACATCAACAAGACTACCAAAACCATCAACAAAAAGCTCTGTTCACTATATAGAAATAAACCTTTTCTAACCCCTATAGCTAGAATCGCTATCGCCAACTCTCATCTTCTCTCCACCCTTCTATATGCTTCCCCTATACTCTGCAACCTAAACAAATCAGAGCTCACCAAACTCTCTCACTGTTACCACCATATTGCCAAATTTGCCACTGGATCAACATATAGGACACATCACTGCCACAGCCTCAGTCTCCTAGGGTGGCTAGAACTGCCAAGCTTAATACAGTTCAATCAGCTAATAGTAGCACATAATATTCTCAACCAACCCGAAAACATCCTGCCTTAAAACTATCATAAAACCAAACAGTAACTCCAGACCATTATGCTCATCCAGCAAGCTGTTAGTCCAAACACTGAAAGCTAATAACTCAGCTGGTGACTCCCTATTTGCCAACTCCGTTGGGAAAGCTTGAAACTTACTTCCAATGGACATTACCCTGGAACCCTCACTAAGCCTTTTTAAAAAAAGGCCTTAAATAGTATCATAAAAGGCACTGGCTCTGTCCATGTACCAACCCCGATTAATCCCCATAACAACTCCTAACTCAACAGCAATGTACTAGCTTCTTGCTCAGAAATGCTTGCAATGGCAATCTTGCTATGTACATTTCTTTGTAATAAAGTGTTGCTGTAATCCACCCATTTATTATTTTTTATATTCCACTACATACTGTTAAAATTGTTGATCCCTCTGGAGAAACACACCATACTTACTTGTAATATCTGCTTGGTATTTATATGTTGCTTGGGATGTATGTTTTTATCTGCACAATTGGAGCTTTTCTCCCCTGTTACTTTGTAAAAATGCTTCGCTGAAAATGGACATGCATCCAGTCGGATTATCCCGATCAACAAATGAAAATAAAATAAATAAATAAAGCTCTTAAACCTTTAATAAAATTCCATTTGTGGCAGCTGGTGCAGCATTGTTTTATTTATTTATTTTGTAATATTTTAAAATGTAAAGTTAGAGAAGGTGCTCGCCCATTGTTTAGACTTTGTAAAATTCTATCCTAAGCACAAAAATAATGTAAAGATGACATAAACAAGCTTCTTATTTCAGGTACTACAGAGTACTAAATTAAGTAATCCAGTGCAAGCCTGGTATGGTTCAACATCACCCCATTCATATGAAGCAGATATGTGAGTATCCCTGCATTACGTTAAACAGTGTATGATAATTATCTGGAGCTATATGACGACAGGTCATTGTTATTCAATAATGATCATTCCGATTGGACAATATACCAATAGAAAAAAGTCCAACTGTTAAAGCACCATTAACTGGCCAGACTTTTCTATTGGAATATGCTATGGAGGGACGATGCAGAACAGTAGAAAAATCAGATCATTTCTCAAAAAAAAAAAAAAAAAAAAAAAAGAACATAAACGTACCCGATTTTCCTTCTATTTTTGAGCTCTGTTTCCTTAAATCTTGTCCAACTCTCATACCTCTCAACTGTTCAGATCCTCTTAGAATGTCCAGATTTTTACCTCATAGTTTTACTGTTTTCCGCATAAAAGAGCAAATGTGATTCTTTTTTCTCCATTTCTACTCTTCAAAACAGCAACAACAAAATAACAACGAAGATTCTCTTATTTTCTGCTACTTCTCTTCAACAGCACTGATATACTGTTCAAGTGTGAGAACGTAACTCCCATACACATGTGCAGTATATCAGTAAATGTTGAAGATCAGGAAACAATGTGGAAGAACACTATGGTGACATTATACAAAGACATTATTTTAAAAAAGTAAGAAATTCCTTTCTTAAATAATGCCATTGTATAATAGCGATAATGGTTGGCTTGGTTTTATCACTTGTGCTTCTCTCTCATGATCAAAACATGCTAACCATGGGTAAATCCTGATATACCCACTCTGATTTGTGTGTTACTACTTAATACTAAAGCACACAATCATTGCTGCTGGAGTGGATACTTGTCTTTCATACAAAGTTATATCACTGTCTCTTCAAGTGACTTTATCAAATCATAAAGAGGACATCTCCAGTAATTCTTTACTTCTTTTGTGGTACAACTGTCTCTGAATAATAAGAAGTTTCTTTAAAACTTAGTGGCCTTTTTATCTGTGTGTGTGTGTGTGTGTGTGTGTGTGTGTGTGTGTGTGTGTGTGTGTGTGTGTGTGTGTGTGTGTGTGCGCGCGCGCGCGCAATATGAAACTACATATGCAGATTTGCATCATAAGAGAAGGCAGTTTATTCTGTTCAGTTTGCTTATGTTATGTTCTGATTTAAAGAACTCAACAATGGAAATGACATGTTAGGCCATTCCTGCCATTTTTAAATAATTCTACATGTAAAGGCATTGGTCTTGACAGACAGCATGCATTTCCTTTATGACAACAAATAGATTATTTTCCCTGAGGAATATAAATGTGGTGTCAATCTGCCAGTAGTGACTAGTTTTATATCTGGAAGAAAACAAGATGCTAATTAATGAAGGCTTCTGAACTGCTTTGACAGGTAGCAAAAAAAGTGAGACTTCAAAGGAACAGAATTGTCAGTAATGTATGTAAAATGGCAACACAGATAAGTTAAAAATAAATAGTGGGCAATGAGTAACTCAATAAACAGCAAACAAGGGTGAACAAAGACAGAAGTATTGGAGTGATGAAGCTGCTCTGGGAAGGATTCTGAATAATGAGCAGTTATTCATCTGCAGATACCTCTCTGATGAAAGAGAGGAATGTCATTGTCTGCATATACTGGAAAAAAAGATTCAAGGGACCTTGTCTACTAGTCAGAAATCACAAGAGCCAGCGTACTAGTTGCCGACAACAAAAAGCAGATGGGCAACACTGGATTTGTTGAGAGTGAAATCTATGGAATACAAGCACATCTACAACCATCAGAAAATTAAAGTGTGATTCAGGTTTCTAATAATGACACATACTGAAACTCATTGACAATCTTTTTAGGCATTTTGTTGTGGGTTTTACTCCCTACCTCCCCTGACTTGGGGCTGTATCGCACACATCTCAGCTGCTTACTTGTATTAATTCCAAGATTACTGTACTCCAGAGTAGAGTGAATACTCCATGATACAAGAATACAGCCGTTTCATAATTCGTTTCAGTTATGAGCAATGAATGCTCAATGGGAGCTCCAATTAAGTTACTAGGATTTTAAGCTTGCCAAGAAAGGAAGCATAGAACATTAAATAGCACACTCCTGTTTTCTTCACAGCAACAACATTTAGTGAAATAAACTACTATAACAAGAAACTGAGAATGCAGTGAACAATAATAAATGCTGAAAAGTGACTACATAAAGGAATGTTGCACAAAAGGTTAGACAAAAAAGTGAAAGTGTGAACATTTCAAAGGGTCTGAACTGGTGACTGTGATACCAAGTGATATCTCAGTATGTTTTCAGCAATGGAAGCATTGTTTCTCGAATACTTTGACTGCAATATAAAAGTGCTATCGACCATGGAGTAGGTTATATAACACAGAAGAAGGTGTTTGAACATAAAAAAAACATAAACTACTTGGAAAAGAATCAAGATCATTCACCACACTGAAAACTGCCATTGATATCACAAACAGCACTACTACTGTATGATGATGTCATTTTGTTAAAAAAGGCTATTCTTATAGTAAGAAAAAGTAGGCCAGTGATGTCAAACTCTTGTATATCTTACCATTGCTATGTAAGATCTTAAAAAAATGGATTTTTCAACATCCTATCCAGTATACAAAATCACGTGGAGAATAGAATTAGACTTGTCTGAGGGATTAAATCCCATCATAGAAATGAGAACTCATAAAGGACCAGGCACACATCACCACATATGGGGTTTATAGTTTGCTAATGAAATGACTGAACATAAAGTGAGGGCTGAAGAAATTGGCAGTGTCTTAGCAAAGGTCTAGCAAGCAGACAAGATGAGAGATGTGAAATTTATTCTCACATACAATAATATTACATTGTAAGTATTATTGCTAAAGGGTGATAAGTTGCAAGCATCCATCTTTATTTAACTTGACTGATCTGCTACATGATACTATTTCTGCTTAAAACGATTTTATAGTTACCAAGAGTAGAACAGTAATTGAGAGTTCCTTGATCATGTAGTCCGCTGGTGGTAGCATAGTAGTTGTAATCTTTGGCTAGGCCAAACGGTTGTACCGCTGTAGGATATTACCTACTATTCCTGAGAATTCTTGAGAATTAATGTGCATGCATGCGTGCATGTGTGTGTGTGTGTGTGTGTGTGTGTGTGTGTGTGTGTGTGTGTGTGTGTGTGTGTGTGTGTGTGTGTGTGTGTGTGTGTGTGTGTGTGTGTGTGTGTGTGTGTGTGTGCGTGTGTGTGAGAATATAAGAGTTTATTCAAAGTACAGCTACTCTTGGCATGTGAACATGAAACCTAAAAAGGGTTGTGAAGGTGAAAGACTCTGCTCGACATGGTGTTGAGTCTGAAGTCTACTTTTGTGGAAGGATGGTATAATCTCATACTCAGGACAACTGGATATATTTCCTTCATGGATTTGAGGCCATGCTGCACTCAGTGACTTGTTTAGTGATTGGTATTTGATTGTCTTTTTTGATACTTTAATCTGTTTAGAGACTGTAAGTCTGGTGACCATCAGATTTTAGGTTAAGTTTGCTTATGAGATCCAAGGTCCCTTCCCATCATACTTCAAGTGGTGGGCAGTGGTCTGGATATTGTAAATGGACTTATTTAGCCCACAGAGTAATTTTGTCACCAACATTGTATGTACCCTTGCACGTACAAGGCAAATATACATAGGCTTAGATTACATAGCAGTTTTTTTTTAATTAGAGTAGTTAAGGAAGCAGGCAACAATGAACACTGAAGAATACACCAAAATGTCAGGTTCACAGATGAATAAGGATTGTAGAACTAATAGAATCTCTCAAGCTAGTATATGCAAACAGGACATGATAGCCTTGTATGTAGCTGTAATGCAGCCCATTAAAGAAGAGACAGCCTGGCAAATGCTGTGTGTATGTGCAGCATGCAGGACAAGGAGAATCTAACCCATCAGAGATGAACTCAAATTCCAGTTAAAATTAAAGATATTTGGGAATGAGATGAAATGTCTGAAAGCTGAAGCTGTTGTAGGGATACAACATTGTGAAATGCAAACAGAGTAAGAGAAAGTTAAAGAAAGAAAAAGCAAGGTCATCAAAATGGGAAGCTTTGGGCCTTCATGAAAGGTATGTTATCACCACTGGTGAGAGGAAAATACAAGCCCTAGATGCCAAGGGTAGCTTCACATTATTTCTGCAGTATAAGTGGGGAGATGATTTGTTGGTTTCATTCAGGCATTTCAAAATGTGTTCAAGCAACACCAACCTGACCATAGTCAGTGTATGAAGTTTTTATCTCCTGTGCTCAGGAGTAGGGCAGTGCATACTCTCAAAATAACTGTTATAGATTGTTTGAATTATGATAAAGTTAAATTTAAAAACCCAGTTAAGAGCTAAAAAAGGTTGTGTCTAACTTGGTTAAAGAAAATATTATTGCTGTTCTTATACAAGAGCTGAAAGTAAAAGTGAGGGAGATAAGGAGATTTAACAAGAGAGGGTATGCTTGCTTAGGAGTAAGCTGTGTAGAAAAGGAAAAAAAATGAATTCTAGTAATTTTGCTGAGGGGTAAAGAAAAACATAAGGACTAGATGTTAGAAAATGATGATAGAGGCAGGTGGGTAATAGGTAGATGGGTGAAGGAGGGGCAGGGATGATAATTCTTTCATTGGGCCAAACTCAAACAATTATATTGTCTTTAAAGACTAGCTGAAGCAGTTAGAAAAAAATACGAAAGGATATAGTGTTATATTAAGCAGGGACTTTAAGATTATGTAAGAGGCAGCTAACTGCCCCAAAGCATTGGCTGTTTAAGTGAATTGCTCATGATCACACAGTAGGCAAATGAAGGCTGAGGGAATCAATCCCTGCCCAAAGAAAGTAGCTCGTTAACAGCAAGTAATGCTTCATATCTACAATGGATAGAAGGCATATTTTTGAGACCCACTGAGAGCCATCCCAGTGATCAACATCTGATGCAAAATCACTGTGGACATTTTGCAGATGACAGGTATTTACTATAGCGGCATGCAGGTGAGGTGCAGATATGATGAACTGCATTGGTGCCATTTATTTGCAGCTAGAGAAGTCCAAAGGAAATCATAGGATCATAGGATCATAGGAGGTTACTAGGCTAATGGCCCAGGGCCTTTACAAGCCTAGCCAAGAGTTTATCCCCAAAAAGAAACCTCAGTCAGCACCTGTTGAACCTGTCAGTGAGGGACACAGGTGGAACCCCTGGGACAAATTTGTGGTTTCCCATCCACTCATCAAGGTTGCACTTGAAAAGGGTCAGTGAGGTGCTCTGTTTGACGTGCATGGGAAGTCTATTCCAGAGATGGGGCAGTCTCTGGGAGACAAACTTGTCTCTCCAGCAGGTTTTGTTGGTGTCACATATTAGATTCAGGCCTTTTGAGCGGGTAGTGTGTGAGGATGTAGACTTACAGATAAGGAGCATCTCTAGTAGGGCAGGGTCAGAGATTTCCTTGTAGGCGAGACACAGATCACCCCTGAGCAATCTGTACGATACCGAGTAGAGTGATAGTGATTTGAACCTATCTGTCACTATCACTCTGCTCAGTATCGTACATCTGGAGGAGTTCAGTAAGTAGCACTTTCCATGCTCTAGCACATGTACAGTAGGTCCACAGAAAGAATTTGTAGCATTGGTGTATATTGTGCAGCACATTAGCAGTAGTCGTCTTGAAAAAAAAATAAGACAGAGCTTAACTGTCACTCCTTCCTCTATGATTTTGGGGTAACATTAATACGAATAATGATATTCAAACTTTGACATTTCTGTACATACTTGTTATGCAATATGTTGTACTGTGATGCTATAAGTTTAACTTGCATTTCCATGAATCTAGTAGAGAATAAGAAGAAATCACAGATACTCTATATTATAGGTGACATGGCTTATATAGTCTTCATGTGGTAGTGTACTATATTATAAGCTAAGTATGATATACATAAACTTGCAGCTTATGTGTGTGTGTATGTGTGTGTGCGTGTATGTGTGTGTGTGTGTGTGTGTGTGTGTGTGTGTGTGTGTGTGTGTACATGTGTATGTGTTTGTATGTCCATCCGTGCATGTGTGCATTGATAATGGTGCAATTTGCAACATACAAAGGCATAACAACAATGCCTGGATGGAGTCTGTACTATAATGTCCATGGTCTACAACTGTAATGATTGTAATGATTGACTGAAACACAATTCTGCATCTGCATGTGCAAACAAGGATGCTGTGAGAGTGCATCAACAATTGTATACACACCTGGAGATGTACACACACATATCCACACTATGACAACTAGTCATACCTTCTAATTGTCATAAATTTTCTATATCATCCCTGATTTTTGTTTAGAGTTTTACTCTGTCCTATTAGATATAAAGGGTTATACTTATATTGCATGTGGAACTGATGTCATGAGCCATATAGAGACACAGATTTTTATTGGTTTACTATCATAATCAGGAAATGCAGAATATTTTTTGATTAAAAGATCAACTCCATATGTCGATTTTAGAAAATTCCTTTATAACAAATTTAGAACATGGTAAACACGGCAATTGACATTTGAACTCCCTAACTTCCGGTTTCGAATGCCCATGTTTCTTTTTAGTTTTTGCTAGGGGTCAAGCCCTCCACATCCCCCACAAACCCTGCATATTATTTATACCCACTCCAAGACCACACTACAGTGAGGAAAAGAATAAATTTCCTGATCCGCACTGTACCGCCATCTTCATTCAGAAAGTCGACTTCATATTAGTGATGTATACGCACATTCACTAATATAAATTCAACCATGTTCAGTTCAATATTACTAGATGCTGTAAACAAGCATTCGATGTAACACTATATGAAGATGTGCAATTTCTGATTTTGGCAGTAAACATTTTTATTTAATTAGTGCAGTCTTCCTAGAGAAATGCAGTTACACTCTCAGAATTAGCCCTGCCAGATCATAACGGATTGGTCATTGAGCTTGCCAGGCTAGACTGGCTTGACAGTGATCCTCCAAAACAGAGAATGTATCCTTTTTTTGCTTTGGAAGGTTGAATCAAATGATCTTTTTAAGGAATGGATAACTAATTTTGAGATGACGAAAATGATTCCAAAGTAACTTTATCTTTGAGGTTGAAAAACATTCGACTCTTGGCCCATAGTCAGGCAATCCCTTTGTTTGAGCACAGATCATAAACCATGAGCTAATAAATTTTCATTTTAAAGGAATATGTCAGACTCATACAATAATGGTATAAGAGACCAGCTGTTGTGATGTCATCTTTCATGCCCCTCTATTTAACATAAAATGGAAATGGAAGGCCATTATCTGTTATCTGCATATTGAACAGACTTAGGACATTGCTTGGGCCAAACCACTTAAGGTCCCAAAATCTTTTGGTGGAAAGACTTTCAATACAGAGAAAAGGACTGGCTATTGTTAACTTGAAAGATCAAACTGGACAAAATAGATATGCTCATCAATTTCATTTTTTTGTAAGTTTGGCAGACCTGTCAGCAGGTATATTTTGGGGCATTTAACTGTGACAATGCTACCTGGAAACTTTTTTATAACAAAAATATTTGACCTTAGGTAGAACAAAATGATCTGTAGACCTTTAAGCTGCTCAGTATGTATTGATTAATTTTATCAATTCACTGATTCCTTGGAAAACAGGAAATCCCCATGTTCTTATGGCTTCTTTATTGGCTTTTATGGATTCTTCAAAAATAAATTAGGTTGTGATATGGGTACAATGTCTTATATTGTACGTGTAGCCTCCACTGTAGTATTCCCTAAAGAGGGAAAGGCTATCAGCCAAGCTAATTATTGTTTTCTGCCATACCCTGAAACCAAAATACTTGTAAGGGTGCTGTTGTGAGAACTAGAACATATTATCTCCAAACTTAACAAATGCTTACAACATGATTTTGTCAAGGGGCAATTTAAGAAGTCTTGACCAGTTATGATTATTCTATTAATATGCAATAATTGTGATCTGTACAACAAGCACCCAGAGTGGCTTTGTTTAATGATTTCTACAAAGTCTTTAGTATTTGCATTGGGATTTCCATTGGGTGTTTCAAATAGCTTGGTGGTTTGTTTGCTGTTTCTTTACTACAAGACATTCTATTGTCTGAGTGGTCACTAAGCAATCAATAAGGCCTTAAGGTAGGAATTATAGGGGAAATAATGGGAGACACAACACCACAGGTTAAGGGCATCTCCATGTCTCGAAAGTCTGTTATTTCCCTGTAATACCTTGTTAAGGCATTATTGCACTTTTGCACTTAGAAGATTGTATTTGTTTAATTAAATATATATATATATATATATATATATATATATATATATATATATATATATATATATACACATATAGGTTCATAGGTAGGTATTAGGCTATCTGCCCAAGGGCCTAAGTAACCCTAGTCAACAAAGTTTCCTGGCTTACGCCACCCAAGAAAGTTAATTTCCTGTGCCCCTGTTGAGTGGAGCCACAGAAGTGATCCCCGGGATGTATTGCCTATTTCCCATCCACTCATCAAGATTTTTCATTAAGAGTGTTAATGAGGAACATTACTTGACATAGCTGGGTAATTTGTTCCAGAGTATGGGAAGTCTCTGGGACAGGAATGTATCCCTCCATCACACCCTGTTTATTGTGGTGACAAGGTTTAGGTCCCTAAAGCATGTAGCTCAGAGGGATTGGCATTTCTTTAGGTGTAGTATGTCCAACACCTCTGGGTTTGACATAGCTTTATAGGTTAGGCAGAGATCACATTGGAGTAGGCGATATGCTGCAGAGTAAAGCTGGAGTTTTTTGAGATGGTCAGTATAGGGCATCTGTTTGAGGCCAGTAATCCTCTTTGTGAGGTACTTCTATGGCCTTCTTTCCAGCTGCTGCAGATGTCTTGTGAGGTACATTCCAAAAGGGGTGTTATACTCTATAATGGGTCTAATGAGTGTCGAGTACAGGGGAACAATGACCTCTTTTTTCCTGGATGAGAACCCTTTTGAGATAAGGTGTGCCACGCAGAAGGACTTCTTGACTGCTGTGGCAATGTGATTATCAAAGGAGAGAATACTGTCCACCTGGGTCCCAAGGTCTCTTATCACACATTCAGCATTAAGAAGACTGCCGCCTATGTGGTAATTTATGGGTACAGAGTTTTTACCAAAGGGGATAACAATGCACTTTTTGGCATTGAGCTTGAGGCCATGGCTCTGACACCAGGCATCTGTCTCAGTGAGGCCCTTCTGCAGGATGTCCATATCATTTGGGGACTTGACTATAGCTCCTAATTTGCAGTCATCTGCAAACTTCATTAGCCAGAGGCCTTCTGTGTTAGCCTGTACTTCAGAGAAGTAGATACCAAACATGAGAGGTCCCAGGACTGAACCCTGTGGTACTCCACTTGTCACTGGTTTGAAGTCAGATTTGAAGTCTGCAACTTTTACAATGTGGGTTCTGTCAGTGAGCCAGTTGGCAACTCATCTTGTGACATAGGGATTTATACCTAGTTTAGTGAGTTTAGCTATAATTCCAGAATGAGGGATGGAGTCGAAAGGGTTGGCAAGGTCAAGATAGGCTGTGTGAACCACCTTACCCTTGTCTACGGCTCTGGTTACTGCCTCAAAGAAGTCAACCAGGTTCAAGAGGCATGATCTGCCTTTCACTAACCTGAACTGGGTGGGGTCCAGAGTTTGGAGTTTACCAATGTTTTTGTTTATGAATTCCATGGCCTTGCAGACCAGGCTCATCAGGCTAATAAGGTGATAGTTCCCAGGATCAGTGGTGGCTCCCCCTTTGTGGAGTGGGATAACTGTTGCTGTGCACCATTCAGTGGGCACAAAGCCTGACATGAGGTTATGATTGAACATGGTGCTTAGGTGTGGAGCCAGTTCATTCTGAAGTTCGTGTAAAACGCAGCCTGGGATGTTGTCTGGTCCCATGGATGCTGTGTTTTTGGCTTTAGAGAGTGCTGCTATTACCTGTGTAGTTGGGATTACAGAGACTCTGCATTCTTCCTGTATAGATATGGGCCCTTTAGGGGGTGAGAGGGGGATAAAGTTAGCACTGAACCTATCTGCCAGGATGTTGGCAATATCAGTTGTTTCTGTAATTTTTGTGCCATTGTGCTGTAACTCAGGGCAGATCTGGGTGTTGCTATTGAGATTCTTGACATAGCTATAGAATGTTTTGTGGTTGCCCTTAGAATCAGTATTGATCTTGTTTTTGTAGCTAGCTTTGGAGGATCTTATAAGGGATCTCAGCTTCTTACTGAAGCTGACCAGGGAGCTCCTCCACTCATGAAATTTTACTCTCTTTTGCAACAGTTTCTTCCTTCTATTGTAGAGTTTGTTTATGGCAGGGGACCACCAGATTGGCTTCCTTTTTTTGGAGGATAGCATCTTGGTTCTGTTTGGGCTAGCATGATCAATGCATTTGTGTAAGTACTTATAGAGTACATTTGTGTAGGATTCAGCAGTCGTAACTGTATTGTCCATCTGCATGGGTGTCATGAAGTTCACCATTTCTGTCTTAAGAAGCATGAAGGAGAAGTTGACTTCATGTGTGGAACACTGGTCACTCATGTTGGTAATGACTAGATCTAGGATATTGTTGCCCCGGTGGGGGTGTGGATAAGTTGATCCAGGCCATTGGAATTTATGAATTCCAGAAAGCGCTGAGTGAAGAAGTTGGTACATGAGTAGTTTTCCCAGTTAATGGTGGGGTAGTTGAAATCACCCAATATTAGGGTGTTTGGTTGAACCCTAATATTTTCCAGTATATCAAGAAAAGAGGAGTGGGAATCCTGGGGCATGGTGGGGGGTCTGTAGCAAGCTACAATTTGGATTGGAGTTTTGCCCAGAGTTAGTTGCACTTGGAGAACCTCGGATGCATTATGCTGAGCAACTAACCTGGAGGTGTGGATATTCTTAATGAATATGGACACATCTCCGCTTTTTGTGTTCCAGCCCAGGTTAGATGGCTGAAAAGTGTGGTATGAGTTATAGCCTGTTAATGCAGGGGTGCTCTCTGGAGCCTTGAACCAGGTCTCAGTCACTGCACAGATATTGATGTTCTCCATTTTAAGGAGTACCTCGAGTGAGTGCATTTTGAGACTTAGACTTCTAGCATTGAGTAGCATTATCCTCAGTTTTTGCTTGCCTGTTCCTGTTAATATAATATATATGAGTGTACTTCACTTCTCCAAAATCCCATTTCACTGAAATTCATTTCAGTGACACCAAATCACCTAAAGTTCACAACAATGAAAACTTCATTTCACTGAATCTAATTTCACTGACAGCTTACAATGCTACATTTCACAAGGGCCTATATTACGAGATTGAACAGTGAAATGTTTGAAGAAGTAATAATCGACCCCTAAATGTTGAACCTTTAGAATGTCGAATGTTTCAGTGGAGATCTCTGAACGGTGCTGACATGGAAGGTTTCCATTGTCTGCACTGTAGTGCGATCTCGGAGTTGGTATATTCAAGTAGTGGGGGGTGTGGGGGGTTGCAGCCCTCCACAAGAGGGGTGCAAGGGGGCTTGACCCCTGCTTAGAGTGTTTTTATGGTTTGTTTGGGTGTTTTTATGTTTTTTTTTTGCTATTCGAAATTACGGCGTTTCAACATTTAGGGGATGGTTATTAAGTATTTGAACATTTCACTGTTTGATCACGTAATATAAACGCTTTCACAAGACTAAATGGGAAAAAAGACAAACAAACTCACAAAAGTAAAGCCTACCTCCTTCCACAACTTAAAAACTACTTATTTATCAAAAAAAACAAACAATATAAAACCAAACTAAGTGGGGGACTATGCCCCCACACCTCCCAACTATATAAACTAACTCCAGGTCGCACTACAGTGGGGATGAGGGCATATACCCTTTACTTGCCTCACAGTACTCTACACACTGCCACATCAAGTCTCTAGGTTACAATTCAGTGAAATGAGATTCAGTGAAATGAATTTTCAGTAATTTGAACTTTAGGTGATTTGGTCTCAGTGAAATGAATGTCAGTGAAATGGGATTTTGGTGAAGTGAAGTAGACCCATATATATATATATATATATATATATATATATATATATATATATATATATATATATATATATATATGGGTCTACTTTGATCCATTGAAATTACATTTAAGCAAATCTCACTTACCTGATACCAGTTCTTCGAAACTTCAGTAATCCGAAAGCATGGACTGCCAAAATCCTTTCCCTGTGAAAGGAACCCCTTAGCCACCACGACAAACAACCTAAATGGAACAAAACTAAACTTATCAAAGTGGGGGACTTCGCCCCCACACCCCCCATGTGAGGTGCTTCACCCCTCACACCCCCTACTTAAATTTTCCAACTCAGAGATTGCACTACATTGAAGAAAGGGCAAAGTTCACCATGGCGGCCAAGTGTTTCCTTCCAAAGGGAAAAGCTTTTGGCAGTCCGCTTTTGGATTACTGAAGTTTCAAAGAACTGCGATCGGGTAAGTGAGATTCGCTTAAATGTAATTTTGATGGGTTGAAGTAGACCCATATATATGCATATACACACACAAATAAAAACACACACACACGCACACACGCACGCACACACGCGCGCGCACACACACACACACACACACACACACACACACACACACACACACACACACACACACAGATACACACACACACACACACACACACACAGATATAGATGGATAGATCTATCTATATCTTTATATGTATTTATATACATTCTTGTTCAGGTGTCATTCATTTGGCTGACAGCATGAATGAGTGGTAAAAACTGAGCAACATCAAAAATGAGTGATTGCACAGTTGTGTAGATCATATTTGGCTCCCCACCTAAGCACCATGTTCAATCATAGTTACACGTCAGGCTTTGTGCCTACTGAATGGGGCACAGGAACAGTTATCCCTCTCCACAAAGGGAGAGCAACCACTGATCCTGGGAACTATTGCCCTATTAACCTGATGAGCCTGGTCTGCAAGGCCATATGGAATGTATCATCATGGAATTCATAGACAAAGATATTGGTAACCTCCAAACTCTGGACCCCACCCAGTCCGGGTTTGTGAAAGGCAGATCATGTCTCCTGAACCTGTTCGACTTCTTTGAGGCAGTCACCAAAGCCATAGACAAGGGTAAGGTGGTTCACACAGCCTATCTTGACCTCGCCAAAGCTTTTGACACCATTCCCCATTCTGGAATTATAGCTAAACTCATTAAACTAGGTATAAATCCCTATGTCACAAGATGGGTTGCCAACTGGCTCACTGACAGAACCCACACTGTAAATGTTGCAGACTCCAAATCTGGCTTCAAACCACTGACATGTGGAGTACCACAGGGTTCAGTCCTGGGACATCTCCTGTCTGGTATCTGCTTCTCTGAAGTACAGGCTAACACAGAAGGCATCTGGCAAATGGAGTTCACAGATGACTGTAAGCTAGGAGCCATAGTCAAATCCCCAAATGATGTGGACTTCCTACAGAAGGGCCTCACTGAGACAGATGTCTGGTGTCAGAGGCATGGCCTCAAGCTCAATGCCAAAAAGTGCATTGTTATCCCCTTTGGTAAATCTCTTTACCCATGAACTACCACATAAACGGCAGTCTACTTAACGCCGAATGTGTGATAAGAGACCTTGGCACCCTGGTGGACAGTAGTCTCTCCTTTGATAATCACATCGCCACAGTAGTAAGGAAATCCTTCTATCTGGCACACCTCATCACAAAAAGGTTCTCATCCAGAAAAAAAGAGGTCATTGTTCCCCTCTACTTGGCACTCATTAGACCAATTACAGAGTACAACGCCTCTTTTGGAATGTACCTCACAAGACATCTGCAGCAGCTGGAAAGGCCACAGAAGTACCTCACAGAGAGGATTACTGGCCTCAAACAGATGCCCTACACTGACCGTCTCAAAAAACTCCAGCTTTACTCTGTAGCATATCACCTACTCCGAGGAGATCTCTGCCTAACATATAAAGCTACGTTAAACCCAGAGCTGTTGGACATGCTACACCTAAAGAAATTCCAATCCCTCTGAGCTACATGCTCTAGGGAACTAAACCTTGTCACCACAATAAATAGGACATGCTGGAGGGATAGATTCCTGTCCCAGAGACGTCCTATACTCTGGAACAAGCTACCCATCTATGCCAAGCAAAGTTCCTCATTAGCACTCTTCAAGAAAAATCTTGATGAGTGCATGGGAAATAGGAAATACTCCCCGGAGATCACCTCTGTGGCTCTACTTGACAGGGGCACAGGAAATTAACTTTTTTGGGTGGTGTAACCCAGGGAACCTTGTTGGCTAGGCTGACTTAGGCCCTTAAGTCGATAGGCTAGTACCTACCTATAAACCTATGAATTCATGTTTTGTATTATGTAGCTATATAGAAGTATGCAGGAAAATAGATGTTTGATTGAAAAGGGCCATGGTTGTCAAAAAGTACAAGATTTCATTACAATGGTCAGTCTGAATGTGTGATTGCTGTCGGGTTAAGGTTAGGGTAAGATAAGGGGGTACATTTACCAGTTTCTCTGTTTGTTGTGTGTGTTCTGTGTCCATTTGTCTTTTCTTCAGTGGTACTGTTAGGGAAAGGGTTTTAGTAACATTATGTATAGGGTTGGTGTTAAGGGCATGGGCACCTTACTCAATGTGTACTGACACGTATTCTAACCTTAGGCCTGTCGATTGTCTTACTGAAAACCTTTTCCTAAATAGTATCGATATTCATTTGCTGCTTGATCTAGGTTTTGTAAGAGGGAAATAAGTTATTTTGTGATTAGCTCATTTTGAATGTCACTCATTTGTGTTGTCTCTTTGTTTTTGTCACTGTTTTGTGTATCACTTATTTATGTTGTTAACCATTTATGACATTTATATAAAATTTAAACATTTAATGTGTACAGAAATACTCACATGCAGGGTTTCATATATGTACATACTAACAAATGCAGATGCAGAGAAGTCTCTAACATATATATCTGTCAGATGGCTATCTTCCTACTGTCCCTATATTTCAGTCCCTACTGGAGTTCCTCAGGGCTCTATCTTGGAGCTCCTACTGTTTAATGTTTTCACAAATGAGCTCTACACATCTTGCAAAAACTCTTCCCTCATCCAATATGCAGATGACTCAGCATTCATCTCTATCTCAAACAACATCTCAGAACTACTTTGCCTCACTCAACACACCTTTCTGACCGCTGAAAAATGGTTGTCAGATAATCAACTCATCTTCAACCCCAAAAAGACTAAACTCTTGCTTTTTACCCCCGCTCTCTTTCCCACTATAAATCCACTTTTACTATCACTTCCTCCAACAACACAATCATTCATCCTGAACCTCAAACTAAACTCTTAGGTGTCATAATAGACAATGATCTCAAATTTAACCTACACCTTCTCCAATGTATATAAAAAAAAAAAACAGAAACTTGGATTGCTGTATCATAATAAAAAATTTCTAACTCCAAATGCTAACCTTACCCTAGCTCAGGCATTCATCCTACCCTCATTTCTCTATGCTGCCCCAGTACTAACCTTTATCCAGCACAGTACCTTGACTAAACTCCAACAAACATATCATAAAATTGCTAGATTCATTACTAACTCTCACTACACCTCACATCACTGCCTTGCCCTATACTCCATGCAATGGCTTGAATTCCCACAGCTACTGTTAACATCACAGTTCCAAATTGTACACTCTATAGTATATAAACCATCTTCCTGTCCAGCTCTCTCTACCCTTGTATCCACCTACTCCCCATCTCGGCCCCTGCGCACTTCAAACCAGCAACTACTAGCAGTCCATCCACCAAAGGAAAATGTGGGCAAATTACTGTACAAATGCTCAGTTGCCCAGTCCTGGAACAAACTACCCTTAAATCTACTTGCCATTATACACCCATCTCACTTTAAAAAGGAACTTAAACAGCATCTACTCAACTCCAAAACCTGTCCCTGCCATAACCTCTCCTAGCCCCCACTTTCAAAGTTCTTAACTCCCACCCATTCTACCTTGACTGCTAAAAACAGCCTGCCAAATCTCTCAATTATCAAACAAATACACTTTCTAATCACATGGTATTATTCCACTTTAAATATTTTTTACATATACAAGGCCTCATGCTGGTATACTGTCTTACTCTTCCTTCTCTACTCTTCCTATTTTATATATATATATATATATATCACCCCTCTTTTGGCCTTATCTTTAGATATGGCTAGCAGATTTCTAGATGTGTCTGGACCTTGTTTTACCATTACTACACAACTTTCTCATACTGTAGACTAAATGGGAATCTTTTTTTTCTGCAAAATGTTAAATGAATGTAACCAACTCTAAATTGCTTTTCTCTGTAAAATGTACACTGCATGTAACTAAGTTTATCTTGTACTCTGTTAACATGTATATTAAATATAACTGGAGCTTTTCTCCTCGGGTCTCCACTGAAAATGGGTTTCTAACCCAGCTGGACTAACCCGGTTAACAAATGTCAATAAATAAATAAATATATGCAGAATCTCAGAAACCTGCAGAGTCGCAGACAGACTCATACTTATATATACTGAAACAAGCACACACACACACACACACACACACACACACACACACACACACACACACACACACACACACACGCACACACACACACACACACACACACACACGCACGCACACACACACACACACACACACACACACACACACACACGCACACACACACACACACACACACACACACGCACATGCATGCACAAACATCCACAAATGTGGCCAGCAATTATAGCCCAATCTTTGACTGTCTTCCCCTCAGATATCTTACTGTGGTTAAAAGGAGTGAAAAAATAGACACAGTGTAAAGCAGTGGATCTCCAACATCACCCCACATACCTCTCAAATGTCCCTTAAATTTCAACAAAGTTTTTCTATGTCCATGAAAAATGTTTGATTTTCTAGTCATTTTTAAGGACTACAATTGCTCAATAAACCCAGCCATTATAGTTTCATACTTTCCTTTGCCCATTAAACACAGATTTAATTAACTTGTTTTAAGTGAATTAAGGTAATATTGAAATATGTCCTTGATTTTGAGTCTATATCATCCTGTTATTGTTGGTTTGTCTAAAATTCTTTAGCATAGAGGTTAAGAAATACAGGCACATGCACACACACACACACACACACACACACACACACACACACACACACACACACACACACACACACACACACACACACACACACACACACACACACGCACATGCACACGCACACGCACACACACACACACACATACTTATAATACAGTTAACTGCATTATTTTTCCCCACACGTGCTAAACATGGCTTTTTAAGTACTATGGATAGTGAGAAGGAAAGAAAACATCAGTTCTTTGTAATTGCTATTGCAGTTACTTTTTAAAATAAATTAGTCCACATTAAACCGTTATGTTTGGTGATATCAAATAATGCAGTAGCGTTTTTTTTTTTTTTTGTCATGCTTTACAGGAGCTTAATATGCTGCTGTGAAGTTGTGGACTTGTTCCTCGGCTCTCCTTGATATTAATATCCTCTTGGAAAATGTATGTTCTCCAACAAGTAAGATCAACATATATTATTATCGCTGAGGTTCTACCCCAATAGTCTTAGTCAGTAGAACTTAGCACAGATGCCTCTTTTATGCTCTTCTCTTTATACTGACAAGTAGATCTACTTTGTATTAGAAAAACATTACTTGAAATATGACTTTTTCCTAACTACTTGCTTTGTTAGATTATTGCTAGCTGATGACTGTATCCTTTGTTACATGACCACCAAGGTTAATATTGTTGCGATCTTAAAGATTATCTGTGTTATAGATAAACAAAGAGAAGATGACTCCTACCTCCTTTTTCTGTTTTCCTCTCCCTTTGAGAAAAAAGAATTAGATTATGCATTGCACTGGGAAATGCAGCTAATATTTAGGCACAGTGATTGACATAGCATAAGGAAATTTCCTTCATTTGAATGTTGTCCCCTCCATTCAGGACATACCTCTAAACCTCTTACAGCAGGAAATCTGGGCAAAGCCATAAATAATGGGAGGACAAAGGCCCAAAGATAAGGACAATTTTTAAATAATCCTCTTACAAACTTAGAAAGTTGATAGAATATAAATTTTGCATTAGCATAAATTTTCTAAATGGTAAGAAATCTGAAATTCAAATATATGTTACTATTTTCTGAGTTCAGTTCTCAATGATTTGCCAGTAATTTGCCAGAATACCAAAAGTTTGTGAGGAATAAACTAAATTTGAGACACAAATCTGGACATTCTAAAAAGATACCGACAGTTGAGAGTTGTGGTTCAGGACAAGAAAAGTGCTTATTCATTGGAGAGTGCCCTTTTCTTACTAGGGTTTATATTTTTATAATTTTAAATGGTTTCTTTTACCCAAGTCTGTTTCAACATGGCAATCACCAGCTCTCAGATGGAACAACATTTCTGTTAGTTTCCAAACATTGTTCTAAAATTTTCTATGGTCTCTCAATTGCATAGAAACTCTTGAGAAAAACGCTGGACGTGTAGGGTCTCTAAGGAAGGTCTAGGGCTTCCAGAACATTTGGGACGTGCTAAATTAGTAATATGAGTTCAGTGTTTACAATTTAGATCTATATTCCATTCTATTGGATTGATCCCTGTATTTCTGGTGGTTTAATTATCATTTCCTCAGCCAGAGATATGAAAGGAGTGGAATATCTGGGACAGGGATTATCTTTAAAGGTATATATGGTTTTGGTTGCAAGAAAAGCTTAGGCTTATTGAAAAGACTATCTGTGGGGCAGGATTTGGTGCAACCCATTAAACAGTATGTTTCAGTTTACATCTGCTAAATTAAGTGGAGCTGACTTTATTTAATAGTCTGGCCTATTCAAGCGTGCTGTGATTAATCATATAACTAATGAGGCAGCTGAAAGGAAAGGATCAGTTAAGACTGCAGCACTACCTGTAACATGTTGTTCATTTCATGGTTTTGCTAATCCTCACGTCCCAACAGCATAGATGAGGTAGCTGCTGGAAGTGCATATGAACCTGCATCCAGCTATTTCCAAATGCTATAGATTTGCCTTAGTGCCAGAGAATGAAATAGGGCTTATGCTGCTGCTTTCTGTGCAGACACAAAAATTCCTACTGTTAATGAGTTGAAATTTTGGCTTTCAGGAATTTGTAATCCAGACTCTTTCTTGCCCAGGTTACATTCTTATGACTTGTGTAAGTTTTCTTAGTAACCTCTGTGATATATCTTTGCTATTGGAAGAAATGTCTGAATGGTCATTCTAAGGACCTCAGCTGAACCACTGCTAAATGTATAGGAGCAATTAATTATGACAACTGTACATATGATGGTTATTGGTCTAATTTCTTTCTATTGTTAGAATCATAGGATCATAGGATCATAGGAGGTTACTAGGCTAATGGCCCTGGGGCTCTTACAAGCCTAGCTAAGAGTTTATACTCAAAAAAGAAACCTCAGTCAGAACCTGCCACCCCTGTCAATGAGGGACAAACGTGGAACCCCTGGGACAAATTTATGGCTTCCCAGCCACTTATCAAGGGTGTGCTTGAAGAGATTCAGTGAGCTACTCTGTTTGACATGTATGGAAAGTCTATTCCAGAGATGGGGCAGCCTCTGGGAGACAAATCTGTCTCTCCAGCATGTTTTGTTGATGTCACATATT
Source organism: Protopterus annectens (assembly GCF_019279795.1). NCBI lineage: Eukaryota > Metazoa > Chordata > Ceratodontiformes > Protopteridae > Protopterus > Protopterus annectens. The sequence continues at coordinate 439,418,477 of NC_056725.1, forward strand.
AGATTTAGGCCTATCAAATGGGTAATGAACAAGAAGTTAGACTTACGGATACGGAGCATCTCTAGTAGGGCAGGGTCCGATATTGCCTTGTAGGCAAGACACAGATCACCTTTGAGCAACCTGTATGACACCGAGTAGAGTGATAGTGATTTAAGCCTGTCTCCATAGGATAGGTGTTGGAGGCCATGGATTCTCTTTGTGAGGTATTTCTGTGGCCTTTCCAGTTGGTGCAGGTGTTTGGAGAGGTACATACCAAATGGGGTGTTATATTCAATTATAGGTCTAATAAGGGAGGAGTAGAGACAGGTGATAACTTCATTTTTTTCTGGATGCAATCCCTTTACTTATGAGATGAACCAAGTAAAAGGCTTTTCTGACCACTGCCATCACACGATGGTTGAATGTGAGATTGTTGTCAACCTGAGTACTCACATTTCTCACCACAGGTTGTGTGCTTAGGGGGTTGCCGTTGATGTGGTAATCAGTAGGGGCCATGTTTTTGCCAAATGCTATGAGAATACATTTTTTTTCATTTAACTTAAGGAAATGACTTTGGCACCAGTTATTTCTAGCTGTGAGACCCTCTTTCAGTATGTTAACATCAACTGGGGAGTCATTGACAGCACCCAACTTACAGCCAACTGCAGATTTGGTCAGCCATAGACCCTTTGTCTTTGCCTGGACCTCTGAGAAGTATATGCCAAACAGTAGGGGTCCCAGGACAAATCCTTTGGGAATACCTCTAGTGACAGGTCTGCTGTCAGAGGTGGTGGCACCTATTTTGACCTTGTGGATCCTATCTGTGAGCCAGTTGGCTACCCATCTGACTAGATAGGGATTAACACCAAGTTGTGTTAGCTTTTTGATGATGCCCAAAAGGGGTATTGTGTCAAAGGCCTTGGCCATAAGCTGTATGTACTGACTTTTCCTCATCCAAGGCCTTGGTGACAGTCTCAAACAAGTCAGCTAGGTTCAATAGGCAAGATCTACCCTGACGAATCTGATTTGGGAGGGGTTGAGTGCTTGGAGATTGTCTATGTCCTTGTTTATAAGATCCATAATAATACGCTCCATGACTTTACAGATCAGACTTGCCAAGCTGATGGGTCGATAGTTTCCCAGGTCAGTAGTGGCACCACCTTTGTGCAAGGGGATGACAATGGCAGTTCTCCACTCTGCTGGAATGAAGCCTGTAATTAGGCTGTGGTTCAATAGGATGCTCAATGATGAAGCTAGTTCTTGCTGGAGATCGTGCAGAATACAGCCTGGGATACTATCAAGTCCCATGGAAGCTGTATTCTTTGCCTTGGATAGGGCCTTTATCACTTGATCTAAGGAGATGTGAGGTGTGGAACAAGTATTGGGGATGTCGAAGGGCCTTTGGGGGCAATAAGGGGGTGAAGTTTGCACTGAACCTATCAGCTAGCAGGTTGGCTAAGTCAGCAGGATCAGTGTAAGTGGTACCATTAAGTACTAGTTTGAAACAAACTTGGTTTTTGCCATGGAGGTTCCTAATGTAACTGAAGAAGGACTTGTGGTTTCCCTTTATTTTGGAGTCTAGTTTCAACTCATAATTGGCTTTGGAGGTTTTCACTAGTGATCTAATTTGCTTGTTGAGGCAAAGGAGGGAGTTTTTCTGATTTGGAATTTGTTCCTTTTTACCCTTGGACAACAGTTTCTTCTTTTTGTTGTAAAGCCTGTTGATAGAGGATGTCCACCAGACTGGTTTGTGTTTCCTTGAGGAGCAGATTTTAGTTCTGTTGGGTATGGCTGAGTCCATGCAGTTGTACAGGTGCTTGTATGCTGCACTGGCGTACTGTTCAGCATAGTTGTCTGCATCATCTGGGGGGGGTGAAGCTGCTGATAACTTCCCTTAAGAGGTTGTAGTCAGCTTTTGAGAAGTTTTTTAACCTGGTTATGGCTGAGGAGGGGTTGGGTGGGATATAAACTTTGAATGAGGCAGAACGATGATCTGATCTCACCAGGGAAGACCATACTATGGGAGTGGTGCAGCAGTCACCCATGTTGGTGAGAACCAAGTCCAGTATGTTATCTCCCCCTGTGGGGGATGAGACCAGCTGATCTAGTGTGTTAGAATTGATGAAGTCAAAGAATCACTGGGTGAGTGCATTAGTGCAGGAATACTTCACCCAGTCTATGGTGGGGTAGTTGAAGTCACCAAGGATCAGGGTGTTAGGTGGTACCTTGATGGAGTCAAGTAGGTACAGGTAGGTGGTGTTGGTGTCCTGAGACATGGAAGGTGGTCTATAGCTGGCTATAACTTGGATGGGTGTCTTGCCAACTGTCAGTTGCACCTGACCTGGAGTAATTCCAGTGTGTCATGCTGCTAAACCAGTCTGGAGGTGTGCTTGTCCTTAATGAAGATAGAGACTCCACCACCCTTAATCTTTTTGACCTCATTTTAGGGTCAGAAAGTATGGAATGAGGTATAGGCCGGTAAGGCAGGGGTGCTCTCTGCAGCCCTGAACCAAGTTTCCGTGACTGCACAGACATTGCATCTTCCAGTGTGAGGAGAGTCTCCAGTGAGTACATTTTCAGATTAAGGTTCTAGCATTGAACAGCATGACCTTCGATTTGCCTTTTGACAGATCTTTCATGTTGGAAGATTTGTCTTTGAGACATAGCCTAAAAAAGGCACAATGGGGGCATCAAGTGCTTTGGCCAAGATCTGTAACCCCAGGGATGACAGGTGGAAGCCATCTCTGGCAAAACATCGAGGCCTGTCAGTCATGTCATCCCAGGCAGACAGATACTGGATCCTCTTAGAGGGACACTAAAAACTAAGCCAATTTTTGAAGTCAAACATTTTTTGTTGGTATTGTGGTATCATTCTTGGTGAAGGTAGTATGCTGCTTAAGGCTAGAGTCATACCTGCCTGAAGCACATACTCTGAGAGATCAATCATGTCTGTCTTCATGTAGTCCATCGAAGTACACCTCAAGTCATTCACACCAACGTGGACAATGACAGAGTCATACTTGTACCTGTTGTGGAGAGACTTAAGTGCATGCATGATCTGGCAGATTCTAGTGCCTGACAAACAGCTGACTGTGACCTTCTCATTGTTGAGCCTGGTGAGGGGCCATCAGTGTGCCTCACTATTGAGTCACCAATTACTGGTATATTTGGTTTATTGTTATGTCTTATGGGCTGCGTTGGTTTATTGCTATGCTTAATGGGCTGTATTTTTGAGACACTGGTGTGTTGACTACTGTGTGTGTTATGTGATTGGTGTTGTGAGTGGAATGTTTGTGAGTATGTTTTGGGGGTCTCTGTTGTTTAGGTAGGTTTTTGTTGAGGATCCCTGCATAGGTGGGTGTGTGGCTCTGTGATGTGAGTGATGTGGTGCTTGAACTGGCAATTTCCTCTTTGTCAGGAGTGCTGACTGTGATGTGAGAGAGCATGGATTCCAGCTTACTGATGTAGATACATCTCTCGCAAGTAGAAGAATTATGTGCTAGGAGAAGGGGACTGTCTATGAATATGAGAAAGTCACTACACTGTCTCAGTATGTCCATGTTGACCAGGCTGGCAGGAGGAACTGATGGGAATTGTCCAGACATAGTGCTCTGAATACTTGGGGGACTTATGGAGAACAGGGTTTGATAAGGGTATCATGAACAAACAACGTAGAAGCCAATCCATCACTTTATTTCCTGGTACCTTGGCCTTTTGCTTTCAAGTGATAAATCACACAAAAACAGCAAACTTTAAATTCACTTCATAATTGGTTAATTGATCATTTATATAACACAATTAACATAAATTGATATAATCTATACGTCAATAAATGAGACAATAACAAATCCCCCCACCAGAAAATACAATTTGTAACCCCACTCAGTACTACTAAGTTACCTAAAAATATGTAAATCCACATATCTAAAGGCACATATAGGAGGGAAAGCCTTGTAGTGGAACATTTTTCAAGGCAACATGATGGCAATGGTGCATCTTTGATTTTAGTGTGCACATATCTAAAGGCACATATAGGAGGGAAAGCCTTGTAGTGGAACATTTTTCAAGGCAACATGATGGCAATGGTGCATCTTTGATTTTAGTGTGCTAGCACGGCCAGTAGGTTTAAAGGGGGATTTTCGTTCTTTAATAAATTAATTGGAAACCACTTATATTTTGAATTATAGAACTCTTCATCCCAGTGGGTTGAATTTAAAATGTTCTCTGAATTTTTGAAAATGTTAAATGTATTAATATATTGTGTATAAAAATGTTAAAAGTGATATTTATTGTGTATGTTCATGATATTTTGGTTTTGCATGTTGTTTTTTGTGGTATTTGTGATTTGAAGCTTGTATATTGTGAGATGGATACTACCAAGAATAGTTTCTCCTTTTTGACTATAGTAAGGGAGAGAGAAGAAACATTTTTACAGTCAGATCCACGGTGTGCGCAAGTATATAATGGCTCAGTGAGGCATTCTGAGCAGTTGGATAGACAAGGAGCCTGTTCTATGATGTAAAACTCCTGGAAAGATATCTGGATTTAAAAATCACACCCAGAGGTCTTTGTGTGGACCAGTTGCCAGCGGGTGAGTTTGGAGAGGATGAGGAAGACTTATGTGATGAATGGAAGCAGGTAGCCCTTGAGTGCACATTGGGCTGCCTGAGAATTGTAGTCAAACATAACAACAGGCTGTTGGATAAAATATGTAAGGATATTCTGACTACGGAGGAATCCTTGGGTAAAGATTTTACAGCATCTCTTGTTATTGCTAAAATAACTGAAATTAAGTTGAAATTAGAGAAGGTGGAATGTGAGGTAATAGCTAGAAAGACGAAAAAACTTTCCTGAGACATGAACAATTTCAAAACAGGGCTTATTTACCAGTGGCAGCGTAAGCCTCGTTTGAGAAGGTCTAAAAATAGACCAGTGAATGTCAGAGAGAGTAGTCAAGATTATTCAATTTCTTCTGGAGAGCTAGGCTCTAAAAAAAGTGCCTCTTTTGAGAACATCCCTGAATCTGAGTCACCTGATTGCAACAGCCAACCAGAAAGACACAGCATTCCCAGCAAGGAAATCGGGGAAGTGGCAATAGAAGAAGGTGTAAGGGGAGATACTTCTTACACAAGTGATTCGGTTCAAGTGATTGTAGCATTGGACAGTTTGGGACACTTATGTGAGCACAAAAACTTAAATATTATTAATTTGACTGAACTTTGTCCATAGCAGAAAAAAATGTTCTTTTGAAGGGAGCGAAATTTGTACCCACCAGAACTCCCACGCTTGCAAGGCTCTTAATTGTGGCATAAATTCTGTTGTAAACTACATCTAAAATATTATTTTTCAAAGAATGTTATTAGCGAACCTTGTAATTTTTGAATGGAACTTGAAGAATCTTTAATGAATATGTCTATTCATGAATATGATAGCGACATTAATCTGGAATTTAATCATGATGACAAATTTTGTAGTGGTGATTCTGATGTGATGAGATTTAATACAGGTTATGGCCGTTTTGTGATTTCTTCACTTCCTTGTTGTTCAAATCTAGTTTTTCCTCTCAAAACATGTCAGATTATCTGTTTAATTGAAAAGATGCTGTTTTACAATATTGAGAAAGATTATAAAAAATTTAAAAGTACATGTTTAAGTAAAGATGAATGGCTTACACTAAGGGTTTTACGGGGGCAAGCAAACTGATTTGTATTTAAAGAAGCTGACAAGGGAGGAAATTGGGTAATAGTGGGTCAAACACAATACTGAAAAATGGCTCTGGATTTGTTAAATAAACAGGATGATTATGAATGCTTGTCATTTAATCCAGCAACTTGGTTTAATACTGATTTGTCAGAAGTGATAGACAAAGGAGGAAGGTTTTTTTTTTTACAGCTTTAGACATTAAGAAATTGTACATTGAGAGACCTAAAATGTCACTATTTTTTACCATTCCAAAGATTCATAAAGACAGGTGGGATCCACCAGATAGACCTATTGTTTCTTGCATTGGGTCTTATATGCAAAATGTTGGTGTTTTCTTGGATTCACTGTTAAAACAATTTCTTGTGCGTGTTGCAGCACATTATTAAAATGGTCAGGAGTTGTGTGAATGTACTAAGGGGTTAAAATGCTAAAATGATTATTTCTGGGTCAGCATGGATGTAACATCCCTTTATACAAACATTGATTTAAGATGGGGTCCTGAAGCTGTTGCTAAGACCTTAGGGGAAGTTCCATGAACCTCCTATGTTCTGGAATTATTGGAGTTCTGTCTTTCTCAAAATTGTGTTTCTTTTTATGGCAACATTTATTTGCAGAAGCGAGACACAGCAATGGGTGCTGCATATGCCCCTTCATATGCCATATGGGTGAATTTGACAATTCATCTGTGTGACTGAATATTTTAGGAACAGGATGATTATTTACAAGCAGTTTATTAATTACTTGTTTTTTATTTGTAGAGGCACCATAGGTGAATTTGTGGAATTTTTGAATGTCTCAATAAGAACCCCCATGGTTTGAATTTTAGTTATCAAATTGAGCCTAAGGTAATTAATTTTTTGGACCTGTGTTTTTTTGTGGATGACAATCAAAGGGTGCAAAATAGACCCTATTGAAAACCTACAGCTGTTAATAACTTTTTATATGCTTCAAGTATGCATCCTTCTCATCTGATTGACACTTTGCCCTTTGGGGAGTTTCAGCATGTATTTATGAATACCTTGGACATTGAGTCACAAGGCCAATATTTGCCAGAGGTTTTTAAAAAGTCAGAGAAAGAGTAGAGGATGGGGCAAATTCAGGCAGGTCTTTTAGAGGATTGTCTTTTTCTGGCATGGAAAAGATGGGTAATACTAGGGAAGTTGAGAGATTATTTTATGTTACTAGGTCGAGCCCCTTTTCAGATTGTCTTATGAGAATAGTTAGGGAGCTATGGCCTATGGTTATTTCAGATGTTTTTTAAGCACAAGTTTTCCTATGAAGGTGACTTTTTCCTTTAGTCGATATTGCAATTTAAAGAATTTATTGAACAGACCTGTCAGAATTGTACAGCCAATTGGTCAGCAGATGGGGTCTTTTAGATGTAGTAATTCCAGTGTTTGTAATCGAATACGCAATCTTTCAGGTTCCATTATTAATGGTTGTAAGTATGTGACCAATGAAAGATTTAATTGTAAATCATGTGGGGTGATTTATATTTTGGGATGTGGATATGAAAATGCTTGTTGGTATATAGAGCAAACAAAAAGAACGGTGAGGATTAGGTTGTTGGAACACTTGTATGATATCAGGAATCAAAGGAGGGAAAGCCCTGTAGTGGAACATTTTTTAAGGCAATATGATGGCAACGATGCATCTTTGTTTTTTAGTGTGCTAGCACGGCCAGTAGGTTTGAAGGGGGATTTTCAATCTTTATTATATCAATTGGAAACCACTTATATTTTGAATTATTGAATTCTTCATCCCGATGGGTTGAATTTAGAATTTTCTCTGAATTTTTGAAAATGTTAAATGTATTTATATATTGTGTATAAAAATGTTAAAATTGATATTTATTGTATATGTGTTTTAGATATGTGGATTTATATATTTTTAGGCAACTTAATAGTATTGAGCAGGGTTACAAATTGTATTTTCTGGTGTGTTTTTTATTGTCTAATTTATTGAAGTGTAGATTATATTAATTTATGTTAATTGTGTTATATAAGTGATCAATTAACCAATTATGGAGTGTATTTAAAGGTTGCTGTTTTTTGTTTGATTCATCCCTTGAAGGCAAATGGCCGACGTACCAGGAAATAAAGTGGTGCATTGGCTTCTACGTTGTTTTTTCATGATATTTTGGTTCAGTGTATGTTGTTTTTTTAATAAGGATTTGTCTGCAAAAAAAACTAAATGTAAAATAAATGGCCTGAAGCTCAAGAGCTACAACCAAAACTAAGATGCTTAGAATATTAATCAAGCTACTAACAAGCAGTAATAAGTGCAGAATAAGAGCACTTGAACACTTAAGAGTACACAGAGCAGCAAACCAAGTCATAAAGGAGGTAGAAGACAGTTACAGTAAGACCAGCTGGATAAAGTATAAATATGTTTTTACTCACCTCATAGATGTGAGGTTTAATCAGATTTGGTGCTATTTTTGAATTATTATGTTTTTTAACTTATGTGAATTCATGGACTTGTTTAATTTTATATTTTTAGTGTTCATTGTTTCTTTCTACATATCTCAACTCTTATATTGCTCTGTAAGTCACTCTGTCTCAAGACTGAACTGCTCTTCGTATGTTTTATAGTATTTTGTTCTGATTACTTGTAGCATTTGAGTTTTCTTTATGATACTCTGATATACTACTTCATTTGTTGTATGACTGTTCAGTTGACTTTGCTCAATGCAGTATTTTACCAAAAATAAATAAATAACCATATGTACACACACACACACACACACACACACACACACACACACACATATATCTATCTGTTTGCATATAGACACATAGACATATATGTATACAATTAGCAAAATAGTATGATAGTCCCAAACAGAAGCATAACTAACACAGTTGTGTTGCACATAGAGCATACATGGTATATTAGTGTATTAGGCAGAAAAGGTTCCTGCAGGATCTGTTAACAAAGCCAGATCTCCAACAGAGGGGTGTAAAAGGACAGGTATAATTCTCCCAGTTTAGTTATTTGAAATGTTGGACGTGTAGAGCTGAAGACACAGGAATTACCAATATATTTTAGTAGTGTAAAAGGGCACAACAAAACACAACCAAGATTGCAGGCATCTCAAGGCAACTCAATAGTAGATTGAGATATTTGGTAAAGCTTCAAACTGTTCCATGGAAGCACCGGAACTCAGGGTAGTGACATGTGCAGCAGAATACAGTAAAGAGAATTTAATAAGTGCTATTGGGATTTGCACTACTAATGGTCTCTGCAAGGGAATGGATAGTAACACACTATGTAAAGGTGGGGAGATTGCATGTGGGGCATTTGAAACTGATTAGAAGAATTGAATGTTATAAACTGAATGTTCATAGGTTCATAGGTAGGTGCTAGGCTATCTGCCCAAGGGCATTTATAAGCCTAGCCAGAGTGTGTCGGCTTTCGCTGCCCCATTGATTAATTAACTGATCCTCTGTCAAGCAGAGCCAATGAAGTGATCCCAGGGGTGTATTTTCTGTTACCCAGCCACTTGTCAAGGTTTCTCTTGAAGAGTGTTAGTGAGGGGCTCTGCCTGATGTAATTTGTAATTTTGTTCCAAAGCATGGGGAGTCTCTGCGACAGGAATCTATCCCTCCAGCATGTTCTATTTATTGCTGTGGCAAGGTTTAGCTCACTAGAGTGCATGGCTCGCAGTGACTTGGATTTCTTTAGGTGGAGCATGTCCATCAATTCTGAGTTGGACATGGCTTTCTAAGTCAGGCAGAGATCACCTCTGAGTAAGCGATATACCACTGAGTATAGCCGGAGTTTTTTCAGTTGGGCTGCATAGGACATATGTTTGAGACCAGTAATGAGGTAGTTTTGTGTTTTTTCCAGCTGTTGGAAGTGTCTTGTGAGGTACATCCCAAATGGGGCATTGTACTCTATGATGAGTCTAATGAGTGATGAGTAGAGGGGCACTATAACCTATTTATTTCTAGATGTGAACCCTTTAGTAATTAGATGGGCCGCATAGAAGGATTTCCTAACTACTTTGGCAATATGATTGTCAAAGGAGAGATTACTATCTACCTGGGTCTCAGATCTCTTATTACCTCTTCTGTATTAAGGGGGCTGCCACCTATGTGGTAATTTGTGAGTGTTTTGTTTTTCCCAAATGGGATGACTATGCATTTTTTGGCATTTAGCTTGAGGCCATGATTTTGACACCAGGTGTCCATCTTAGTAAGCCCCTTTTGAAGGATGTCCGTGTCAGCCGGAGAGTCAATTATGGCTCTCAGTTTGCAGTCATCGGTGAACTTGGTTAGCCATAGTCCTACTATGCTTGCCTGTACGTCTGAGAAGTATGTGCCGAACAGTAAGGATCCCAGGACCGAGCCTTGCAGGACACCACTTGTGACTGGTTTAGAGTTGGACCTGGAGCCTGCTATTCTTACCATGTGAGTTCTGTCTGTAAGCCAGTTGGCAACCCATCTCGTGAAGTAAGGGTGTATGTTCAGGCTGGTGAGTTTTTCTGTAATACCCGAGTGGGGAATGGTGTCAAAAGCCTTGGCGAGGTCAAGATAGGCTGTGTGAACCACCTTTCCCTCATCTATGGCCTTGGTGACTGTCTCGAAGAAGTCAACCAGGTTTAGTAGGCATGATCTGCCCTTAACAAAGCCGAACTGGGTCGGGTCAAATGTTTGGAGGTTCCCAATGTCTTTTTTAATGAGTTCCATGATGATGCACTCCATAGCCTTGCTGACCAGGCTAGTCAGACTTATGGGGCGATAGTTACCAGGGTCAGTTGTGGCCCCTCCTTTGTGGAGAGGAATAACCGTTGCTGTGCTCCATTCTATAAGCACGTAGCCTGTGGAGCATCTGGTCCCATTGACGCTGTGTTTTTGGCTTTTGAAAGGGCTAGTTTCACCTGTGCATCTGTGATTTGTGGGATACTACACTTTTCCGGTATTGTTGTGGGCCCTTTTGGAGGTGAAGGGGGGGGGTGAAGTTTGCACTGAATCTATCTGCCAGGATGTTGGCAATATCAGTAGGTTCAGTATATTTTGTGCTATTTTGCACTAGTTCAGTGCATATCTGCAAGTTGCCACTTAGATTCTTAACATAGCTAAAGAAGGCTTTGTGGTTATCTTTTGAATCCTTAGCTATTTTTCTTTTGAAGTTAGCCTTGGATGATGTCATGAGGGACCTCAGTTTCTTACTGAAACTGATCAGGGATGTCTTTCCTTCTTGGGATTTGCTTTTTTTCTGAACTAGTTTCCTCCTTCTGTTGTATAGCCTGTTTATTGCAGGGGTCCACCAAACTGGTTTCCTTCTCTTAGAGGAGTGAGTCTTGGTTTTGCTAGGGATGGCACGATCCATGCATCTTTGTAGATGCTCATAGAGTGCATTTGTAAAGGTTTCTGCATCTTGGGCAGCGTTATCCTTTAGCGTGGGGGCTGTGAAACTTACCACCTCTGTCTTAAGTAAGGTGAAGTTTGCTTTATTAGGTTCATAGTTTCATAGGTTGGTACTAGGCTATCGGCCCTAGGGCCTATGCAAGCCTAGCCATAACAATTCCCAGGATATTCTTCCCACAATATTTACTTCTCTGGACCCCTGTCTAGCAGGGCAACTGACATGATCCCCGGGGTGAATTTCCTGTCTCCCATCCAATCATCAAGGTTCCTTTTGAAGAGGGCCAATGAGGCGCTCTGCTTGACATGTATGGGCAGTCTATTCCAGAGTATGGGGAGTCTCTTGGTCAGGAACCTATCCCTCCAGCATGTTTTGTTAATTGTGATGACAAGGTTTAGATCCCTGGAGCATGTGGCTCTGAGGGATTGGGATTTCTTTAAGTGGAGCATGTCCAACAGCTCAGGGTTTGACATGGCCTTGTATGTTAAGCAGAGATCACCTCTGAGTAGATGATATGCCACAGAGTATAGCTGGAGTTTTTTTAGATGGTCAGCATATGACATCTGCTTTAGGCCTGTGATTCTTTTAGTGAGGTATTTCAGTAGCCCTTCCAACTGTTGCAGATGTCTTGTGAGGTACATACCAAACGGGGCATTATACACTATAATGGGTCTAATGAGGGATGAGTACAGTAGGACAATGACCTCCTTTTTCTGGATGAAAAGCCCTTAGTGATGAAGTGTGCCACATAGAAGGATTTCCTGACTGTTGTGGCGATGTGGTTATCGAAAGTGAGACCACTGTCCACCTGTGTCCCTAAGCCTCTCATCACACTTTTGATGTTTAGTGTCATGCCACCTATGTGGTAATTCATGGGTACATGTTTTTTTCCAAAGGGGATAACTATGCATTTCTTGGCATTAAGCTTGAGTCCATGGCTCTGGCATCAGGTATCTGTTTCTGTAAGGCCCTTTTGTAGAATATCCACATCATTTGGGGATTCAATAATGGCTCCCAGTTTGCAGTCATCTGCGAACTTTGTTAGCCAGAGTCCCTTAGTGTTGGCCTGTACTTCAGAGAAAAGTTTTTTACTGTGGTTTCCTTAGTTGGGGGTGGTGGTGGGGTGTGGACATTCAGAATGATTAGTTTATGGTCTGATCTAACCAGTGACGGGTTGACCTCTGGTGTGGAACACCTGTTGCCCATGTTGGTGATGACCAGGTCCAATATGTTTTCACCTCTGGTAGGGAAGTTTATCAACTGATCCAGGGTGTTTGAGTTGATGAATTCCAGGAAGCGCTGGAACTGGGAATTTGTACTCGAGTACTTTTCCCAGTGAATGGTAGGGTATTTGAAATCGCCCAGTATCAGGGTGTTTGGTAGGACCTTCATGTTTTCCAGTGTCTCCAGAAAGGTGGAGTGGTGGTCCTGGATCATGGAGGGTGATCTGTAGCAGGACACAGTTTGAATTGCAGATTTGCCTGATGTTAGTTGCACATGGATGATCTCAATGGTATCATGCTGTGCCACTAACCTGGAGGTGTAGGTATCCTTGATGAATATGGATACACCCCCTCCTTTTGTGTTTCGGTCTGTATTCTGTGGCTGAAACGTGTGGTATGAGTTGTAGCCCAGTAGTGCTGGGGTGCTCTCTGGAGCTTGAACCAGGTTTCAGTTACTGCACAGATGTCGACGTTCTCCATACTGAGGAGTGCTTTGAGCGTGCATTTTGAGATTTAAACTCCTGGCGTTGAGTAGCATAACTCTAAATTTTTTTGTTAATTGTGCTGTTTACGGAGGTGGGTTTGACTTTTCAGCCTTGCCTAAAAAAGGCACTATGGGGGCAACAAGTGCCTTGGCTAGTATTCGAAAGCCTAGGAGTGACAGGTGTAAGCCATCTCTTGCGAAGCAATGTGGCTTGTCGAGCATGTCGTCCCAGGCTGACAGACATTGGATCCCCTTTGAATGATACCAGAAGCTTAGCCAATTGTTGAAATTGATCATTTTTTCTTTATACTTAGGTATCATTCTTGGTGAGGGCAGGATGCTACTCAGGGTCAGGGTCATACCAGCCTGGGCTACATGATCATAGAGCTCTTCCATGTCTCTTTTCATGTATTCCAGGGAGGTACATCTCAGGTCATTCACACCAACATGAACAATGACAGAGTCATATTTGTACTTGTTCTGGAGTGACCTGAGTGCTTGTGTTTTGTGGTGGATTCTGGCTCCCGACAGGCAGCTAACAGTAGCCTTCTGCTTGTCCAGCCTAGTGAGTGGGACATCAGTGTGCCTGACTATAGAGACACCTATTACTAGTGCGTTAGGTATGTTATTTCACCTTAAGGGCTGTGATTGTGCGGCACTCTAATTTTGTGTTTTATGTGTTGTCTGATTTGTAATGGGAAGTTCAGGTTGTTTGGGTGTCTGCTTTGGAGGTCTCTGATGCTTTTGCAGGTTTTTATTTAGAGCTTCCGAGTATGATTTTGTGTATTTATGTGTATTTTTTGCCAGTGCTGTTTTAGTAGGTCTATGTGCAACTGGCGTTGTGGTGCAAGTGTTAACCTTTTCCTCTTGACTGTCTGTTCCAGTCTTGGGTGGAGACAGCTTAGCTTCCAGTTTGGCTGTATAATTGCATCTCTCGCATATGTTAGTGTTTTGTGGTAGAAGGAGAGTGTTGTCTGTGTATATGAGGCAGTTGTAATATTGCCTCAGGATACCCTCATTCACCAGCTGGACTGGAGAGTGCACCTGAAGCTGCCCTTTGGTCATGCCTGAATAGTAGGGTGAGCTGCTTAGTCTCTTGGTTGGTGAGGGGTGAATAAAGAGCCTTGCCCTGCTGGGCAATCAGTGTCAGGGTATATTAGTGCTTGCTATTAGGTCTGAGCAAGTGCTGGGCTGTAAGATGCTTTTTGAGTGCTTAGGTTGAGAGTTAGACTACTAGTTTCAAGGGAAAAACTGAACAGGAGACTTAGTGGAGCCAGGAATAATTTAACCATAACTAACTGGCACTGCCTGGTGCGCAAAACCGTGCAAATGTGGTTTTTATAGTAAGGAAATGAAAGAGATAGAAATTAGCCCAAAATGGCCAATAAACTACTAACTTCTAGGCTGGAACCACTCCTCCAGGGACAGATAGGTTGCTCAAAGCTCTCCTCCCTCATAGGTGAACAGAGAAACTTTCTTCTACCCAAGTAAGGTATGGGCAACTCAGAAACTAGTATCACAGCCCTGAATTCAGCACTAGCCTGAAAACTGGACTATACTAGCTTAGAAAGGCGGGAATCAAGGAATTTTTTTTTTTTTAAAGATAAGGCAAAAACAGTAAAAAATACACTTAAAACAGCTTTAAACGACTACAAACGATCAGAAAAGGCTATCACAATTTAGTGTGTAGCCTACAACAGTTAAAAAAATTATTTAAACAAAAAACAACTTTTTAAAAGTGCAGGCAGTCAAATAAGTACAATATGTGAAAAAAACAAGCTTTTAAATCACAATAAATACTGGAAAATCTGCGTTTAGGCAGAAAACAGTTAAGTACAGCAAAAAAATACAGAAAACTGATACTTAATCACTCCAAAGTCTCTCTCCTAAGCTAGAAGGCTTGTATAAGTCTAAGGCTTTCTAGTGCTACCCAATAGGTTAGTTACAGGAAAGATGGCAAATCAGACAGATGTGGTCCTTTAAACCAGAAAGTTGAAAGAGATGGACAAACTGTCCAAATGGTCAACAAACTACAATTTCTGGGCCAAGAATCTCTCCTCTCATGGTAGACAGGCTACCTAGTGCTTACCACTCCCACTGATAAGCTAGAAGGCTTTCCTCCAACACAGAAAGGCTTGCGAGGCTCAGAAGCTTACCAACAGTTCTGGATACAGCAACTCTGTATCTGGACTAGGCTAGTTACAGGAAAGGTGGGAAACAAGTGCAAGTGCGGCTTTTAAACCAGAACGTTGAAAGAGATTGAAAAAAATGGCCCTAACGGCCAATAGCTACAATTTCTGGGCCAGGAAGCACTCCTCTTGTGGTAGAGAGGCTACCTAATGCTTACCACTCCCACTGAAAAGCTAGAAGGCTTCCCTCCAACACAGAAAGGCTTGGGGGGCTCAGAAGCTTACAAAGAGTCCTGGAATACAGAAAATCTGTACCTGGACTAGACTAGTTACAGGAAAGGTGGGGAACAAGTACAAACGTAGGCTTTTATGCCAGCAAGTTGAAAGAGATGGAAAACTGCTGAAATAGCCAGATAAACTACAATTTCTGGGCCAAAACTCACTCTTCCCGAGGAGGATAGGCTACCTAGTGCTTACCACTCCCACTGATAAGCTAGATGGCTTTCCTCCAACACAGAAAGGCTTGGGGGCTCAGAAGCTTACTAACAATCCTGGATACAGCAACTCTGTAACCGGACTAGGCTAGTTATAGGAAAGGCAGGAAACAGGCACAAGTGCAGCTTTCAAGCCAGAAAGTTGAAAGAGATGAAAAAAAACTGCTCAAACAGCCAATAGCTACAATTTCTGGGCCAGGGACTACTCCTCTTGTGGTAGATAGGCTACTTGATGCTTACCACTCCCACTGATAAGCTAGAAGGCTTCCCTCCGACATGGAAAGACTTGGGGGGGCTCATAAGCTTACAAAGAGTCCTGGATACAGCAAATCTGTACCTGGACTAGACTAGTAACAGGAAAGGCAGGAAACAAGCGCAAACACAGGCTTTTAAATCAGAAGGTTGAAAGAGATGGAAAAGCTTCCCAAACAGCCAATAAACTATAATTTCTGGGCCAGAAACCACTCCTCCTGTGGTAGATAGGTTACCTAGTGCTTACCACTCCCACTGATAAGCTAGAAGGCTTCTCTCCAACACAAAAGGGCTTGGGGGGCTCAAAAGCTTACCAACAGTCCTGGATGCAGCAAATCTGTACCTGGATTACATTAGTTATAGGAACGGTGGGGACCAAACGCAAAACGGGCTTTTAACCAGAAAGTAGAAAGAGATGGAAAAACTGCTGAAATGGCCACTGAACTACAATTTCAGGGCCAAAACCCACTCTTCTCATGGTAGATAGGCTACTTAGTGCTTACCATTCCCACTGATAAGCTAGAAGGCTTCCCTCCAACACAGAAAGGCTTAGGGGGCTCAGAAGCTTACCAACAGTCCTGGATACAGGAAGTCTGTATCTGGACTTGACTAGTTACAGGAAAGGCAGGAAACAAGCTTAGACTTTTTTTTGTTACAGAAAAGCAGCTAAAACAACAGTAAATGCAATTCAAATTGTAGTGCAGGCCAGCACACCCGGGCGTGTAGCAACACTACGGCAAATACATTTCAAATAAATGCAATTAAATTAACAAATGACTAAAAAACAAGTGCAGAAGGCAGTAAATTAGAAGGCTACTAACAAGCGGTAATAAGTGCAGAGTAAGAGCAACTGAAGAGATAACACCACGCAGAAGAGCAACTAAGACAGTTACAGTAAGAGCAGATGAATAAGATATATATATCCAAATACAAATCTACAAGAGGGGCAGGCAGTTTCAAAGCCACCAACATTAACACCAAAACAAGAACACGGAGGGTGGGTGGGAAACTAACTGTAGAGAGACAGCCACAACTTCAGTTGAGTTAATATTCAGTGAAAAACACAAATAAATAAATTAAATACAGTACTATATGCAAAAGAGCAGGTAAAAGTGTACTTAAATTCACTTATACGTCCAGCTGATTTCAGGTAGACGTTAGCCGGCCAAAGCTCTGAAATTAAGCAGATATAACTCAAAAAGTACCACTTATATAAGGCAAGACAGGATGTCAGTGATGAGCTGAAACTACCCCCCACTGCTATCAATGGCTACACAGAAATTCTAAAAAGTACTCTGTAGAGAGACAGCCACAACTTCAGTTGAGTTAATATTCAGTGAAAAACACAAATAAATAAATTAAATACAGTACTATATGCAAAAGAGCAGATAAAAGTGTACTTAAATTCACTTATTCGTCCAGCTGATTTCAGATAGATGTTAGCTGGCCAAATGTCTGATATTAAGCAGAGATAACTCAAAATGTACCACTTATATAAGGCAAGACAGGATGTCAGTGATGAGCTGAAACTACCCCCCACTGCTATCAATGGCTATACAGAAATTCTAAAAAGTACTCTGTAGAGCGACAACCACAACTTCAGTTGAGTTATTATTCAGTGAAAAGCACAAATAAATAAATTAAATACAGTACTATATGCAAAAGAGCAGATAAAAGTGTACTTAAATTCAGTACTTAAATGTACTTCAGTACTTAAATGTTGTAGAAATTAAACCTAAACAATGGGTATCTGTGCCCATTTTCATTAGAATTTGAACAAAACTAAGAAGCTTTAACTTATAATGGATTAATAATGTTATTCAGGTTTGATAACTATGTATGTGGAAGAGAGAAAGTGTCTTGGCCCTATGCAAATATGTATATAATGCTCAAGTATTGTTTAACTCTATTAACATATCTTACAGATTGTGCATACATGCTGTAACATTGTTGAATTTATTTATGTTTCTATTGTCCATGCTGTTTTATTTTGAGAAACTACCACTGATGTGAGGGAGGGATCTGCTACTGCAGCAGTGATCTATTCAAAGTTTACTAATACAACCTCAATACTTTAATCATTAGATCACTGCTGAAAAAGCCTTAAGCAATATGGGTTAAATACTTCAGCTTGTTGAGTAAGGGAGCAAGAAGCTGGATCAGAATCCAGGATCCATTGGAGAATAGTTCTAGCAAAGCTTGTCTGTTCCTAAAGGAAGTAGTTTGTAATGGTTGCTAAAGGTGTATACTGAAGATAAAACCGATGCCTTTGGATATGTATCTAGAGTCGACTTCTTTCCTAAAAGCTGTAAACATATCTTGATTTCTAGTAGAGTGGTCCCTGTCCTTGCCTGGAAGTGACATGTACAAAAAGTAATAGTCTGGGACAATCATTTAGAAATTGTCTGTTTACTCACTGGTTGTCCTTTCTCCTTATTTTCATAAAAGACAAACAGTTGATCAGAGGTCCTGAAGGGTTTTCTTCTCTCAGTATAACTCCTGAGTTGCCTGTGGACATCTTTCTTTCTACCTCATTTGTTGGCTATGGAAAGAACACAGGGAGTTGAATGGTCTTCTTTAGTGTAAATTCTGAAGTAAATGATCATAGGCATAAAAGAAGGATTTGTTCCCAAAGTTATCCTATCTATGAGGAACATGACGTAGAGAAGTCTCGCTATAAGAGCCTGAAACTTAGATAGTCTTCTTACAGAAGTCAGAGCAATTGGCATCACTGTTTCCAAGGATCTTTAAATCACCTTTTTGAGCAAGCTCTATAGAAAACTGTGTTAAGTTTTTTTCTAAAACCAAATTAAGATCCCAAGCAGGAGCCACCTGTCTACAAGGTGAGTGGATATGTAACACCCCTTTTATAAAACTGTTTCAGATGAAGTGCAGTGGAAAGGAGGGGATCCAGGAGTAGACAACCAGAAATGACCGAGAGATGAATCTTGATAGATGAATAAGAAAGGCCCAAGGATAATAACACACAAACAACAGGTGAATCACAGGAGTCTGAGCCATAAAAGGATCATTGTTCTTGGAATGGCATCAATGAGAAAATCTTTTCCATTTACCCAAGTGTGATTTTGTAATTGCAGGTTTCTTTGCTTGCTTTAATACCTGTTGCACATCCTCAAAAAAAATGCATAAAAGGTACTAAAAATTTTATCTTCTAGGCAGAAACCTGAAGTTGCTAAACATTCGGGTGTATTAAACTCCTCCTGGCTGTGTAAGTAAGTCCATCCTGTGAGGCATGTAGTAATTACCTTTGGTAATTATCAGAACAAGGGAGAACCATTGTCGCCGGGGCCAGAATTGGGTCACCTCAATCATCTTTAGAGAGTCTGACTGAATCTTAAGGAAAACTTTTATTATTAGTGCAAAGGGTGGAATGGCATAAAGAAATATTCCTGTCCATGGGAATGATAAGTCACCTGTCTTCCAGGCTAGATTACAAGGAGTCCTGGAGCATATGTTTTTCTGTTGTCTGTTTTAACTCAAGGCAAACAGATCTAAATGGGGAGGTATCCACAGATGGATTAACTTCTGGCACACTGCCATGTGGTCCTGTTGTCCATGCTGTTTTATTTTGAGAATCTACCACTGATGTGAGGTTCTGCCTTGTACCTGCTCAGCTTGACTGACACAATGTTTTGCTCTGACAGAATGTATGTGTATACCAGGCAGACATATTGAAGCTAGTCTGCAAAGGGGGTAGGATCTGGATTACCCTTGTCTATGTACCACAACACTGTGGTGTCGTCTGTGATTACTAACAGATGGCCGTCTGTCCAAAAATGGTTCAGAGATTTGAGAGACTTTATTATAGCCATCATTTTCTTGACGTTTATGTGTTTTTATCTTGTCTTATTTGTTTGATAGACTTAGCATTTCAACTCCTTTAGAAACAGGTCCCCAAGAAAAGGCTGAAGCATCCACCATTACAGAGTGAAATGGGGCTAGGAGGGAAAAGGGAAGGCCTGTGTTGGGAGGCAACTGATTCATCCACCAATCTAACTCCCTTTTTACAAAGTCCAGCACTGGTGTTAAGCCCAAATTGACTTGACTAACCACTGACTCTTTCTTATGTGGAGTCTGGACAAAGGAGTCATGAGACTAGTTGAAGTCATCAAACCTAGAATTCTGTGATATAATCTAACAGTTGCCTTACTTTTGTTTAAGAATGCTAGAAACTGTTCGCAGTTATTCTTCACTTTGTCTTGTGGAAAGAGTGCCAACATAAGTATTTAGAAGACATCCTAGAAACATTATCTTGTGAGAAGGGAAGGAAAAATATTTTTCTCTCTTTTTCTGTTGACCCAAAATCCCAAGCTGAGAAAAAGCTTTATAGACTGTTGACAAGATGTGAAAGAATCTGCAAAAATTAGGCAAAAATCTAACTAAGGGAAGAATGGGAATGCCAAGCAAACTGAAATGGGCTATGAAATGAGTCAGACACTCTATAAAGACTCTCAAGGCTGTAAATAATCCAAAAGGCAAAAACAGCAATCTGCAAATACAAACCAGTCACAGAGAAACATAAAAAGCATTATTTTGTTGTTGTTGCTGATGATGATGACTGGAATATGATGATAAGCATGTTTGGAATAAAAGTTACCAGGAAACTGAAAGGAGTAATCAGGGGTAACAGAAACTGTAGAGAAAGCATTTTAAACTTTGGAACAATAATGTTAAGGTTTACTAAATAAACGTCCATGACTTGTCTCTAGGTTCCCTCTTTTTTGCACCAGAAGAATTATTGAATAAAGTCCTTTCCCTTTGTGATATGGGGAACCTGTTGTATTATTCGCTGAAACAGCATCTGATTCTAGACAGGAAGGACCAGGCTGGTTTGATTGGGTGGATGTGGAGAAATCCCTTGGAACTAAGAAAATGAGTCCCTTTATCAGCTCTATCCTTCTAAAATGATTTTCAACCCCCAACCGTCTGAAGTTATCTGGTGCCACAAAGGATAATGAAGATCTAACCAATGGAATAGATGTATGGGGTTTACAGGGTGGGGAGGGTCAACATCCAGAGGGGTTATATAGTCTCTATGATTTTTGGGGGGTTGTCTCTTGTTCTTGGAGGATTTGCCTTTCTTTTCTGGCCCCCTGCCACTGTTTTTTTTTTATTTTGCTTGCCTGAACTTTGCTCTGAATGCTTATTTTTCTTTCTGATGGAGAAACTTGAACTGCAAGAACACTTTGTTATATTTTGAAAAATATGGGTAACCTCCTGAATTAACTTTCCCTTTTAATCAAAGCACTTAATTATTTCCACAGGGGAAGGCCAAATAATGCATTTCTATCCAGACTAGGCCTTTAAATTTCTTGTTTTAACATCCTCTGGCACATTCAGAGGATATAAACAAGAACATTTTCTCAAAACTGAGCTATTGATAGCCCTGGAAACAACATCACCAGTGTCATTAGCATATTTTAAAATTATATTTGATTACCTGAAACATAGCAGACACTGCTGAACACATAGAAGTTTTGATATTTAAAGGAGGGAGAACAGCAAGTAAATTCCTTAAGTTATCATAAGATGCCAGTAAGGACTTCAATGTGTGCCTGACAATGTACAGTTCTAAAGATCAGTGTGGAAGAAGAATAAACTTTTTAATAGAACTTCTCAAAAGTTTTTCCCAGTTTGTCAGAAGAGATAAGATAATGGGAGTAATATATGCAAGCTACGTGAAATCCACCTGTAACAGATCCCAATATCTTTGCTGAGATTCAGGCATGTTTGTTTGTTTCCATTCCAAAAGTCCCATGTATTGGCAACAGTATTTGAAAAGGACCATTCTTCAGGAAGATAATCTGATTAAAGTTTCTCTTCAGAATTAGAAATTCCACCCTGCAGTGAGATGTTATGAGATACACTGTACCAGTCCAGTTGCTGTTCCAGAAGCTGTGAATCAGAATCTGATAGGGAAGAAAGTTTTTTCTTCCTCTTGTGAAAAGGATAATCACCAATCAAGGACTGTATTACTCTCAACAATTATTCCCCTAAACTCAATATCTGCTCTCTATGTGGAAAAATGTCTCCTGGGAGGAGGCTCCTTAGTGTGAGTTAGCAAAGGAGCATCCCAAGGTACCTTCTATGAAGCCTGCAAGAGAGACACTAATTTTCTTATTAAAAGAAACTGTACAGCTACAGAGAACATGCCCAAATTCAAGTTCATAGTGACATCTTAGGAGGAATATCAGGGGGACCAGGAGAAGCAGATGAACAGATTGAGGAACAACTGATGATAGCAGATGAATCACTCTTCAGCCGTATACATTTCTCACAAAATTTACTAAAATTCATAAAACAGTTAAGGAATCTCCACAGGGATTCAAAACTGGCATACAGCCAAGAACGGTATCTGATAAGCACATAGTGGAGCTGAGAAGGATTGGTCTCTATAACAGAAAAATAAACTTTTTGTTGAAAAAAACAACCAGGAAGGACCACCCTGTCCAATTAAGTATAAGCCCTACAGAAAAGTTCTAAAATAACATATTGTTAGTTTTAGAAGAAAAACATAATTTTATATAGAGATTACATCAGAAAATGTCTGCCAATAAAACCAAAGCCCTGACGTAAAGTTTACTTGTGATAAGTATTTCATTGGATATAAATGTCATAAAATCAAATCTCTGACAAAACAAATGATGCTTTCTTTCTTCTTCATATAGATATACTGTATACGTATGTGCATGCCTGTTTGTGTGTGCAGAAGGTAATCTCCAACAGAGGACTTATCTGCCCAACTTTGAAGAAGACCTAGCTGACCATCAACCTGTTGAAGCGTATGCAGGTGTGCTCTCTTCTGCAGCATGAATGGTCTGAAGTATTTGATGCCTTAGCCTCTGGTTTTCTCTGCATCTCTCATGCATACAACTATCTAGGGTGCATGAAAGATTTGGAAAGCTAGCCAGCTGAGTCCAGTCCTTGGCAGGATAACCCTTATTGGTTGAGGAGCTATTGAAGCAAGGATCGAATGATGAACATCATTAACTGAAATTAGCCAATCAGAAAATGGCATGGCCAGCAAACATGCACCTAATTCTAGCTAAACTAACAAAAAATAAACTAAACATAACTCAAATTATAAAGCTGACAAACCATATCATAAAACTCTCTAAGCTACTGTAATGCAAAAAATAACTGAAATGCAACTTCAAACAAATATATACAAAAATAAATACAATTACCTTATCAACTAGAGAAGAAATTAATTCTCAAAACTATCCATTCATTAAAGATCTGTACATTCATTGGAAGTGTAAACAATTGACCTGTCTTAAATAATTAATACAGCCTTTTAAAGTCAATGAGGAACACTTCTTTAACATAAAAACACTGAAGAAACTGGATGCATGCAATATTTTTATGACAAATGAATATTTTGTACTGTCAGGAAATGCAACCCTATACCTAGAGTAAAAGTTATTTCATGTATCTCACATCATACACACACACACACACACACACACACACACACACACACACACACACACACACACACACACTACATATAGTTGTGGATTAAGCTACAAGAAAATAAAAATAACTCAGTTATTTACTTTACTGTAATTAAATCACATACTCCATGTAGATGTTGATAAGACATAAGCATGTCTCCTCACTTTCAGGTTCCCTAGATACTTAGTTCCCTTTTTATGGTGTAGATTCAGGGCTGTGATCACTGTGAAGATGCAAAATGGTATGAACTCAGTAGAATTGCTGAATCCCAAAAACTTGGCTCCATGTAGTAGATGTTAACATAGTACAGGCACTCCCTCAATGTTTGTTGCTAATGGATTGCAACTGTGAATGGTTGTTGGTAGGGAGAAGGAAAACACAGCAATTCAGGCTCCCCAGTGAGTGTGTCAGCCAGGTTAGACTTACAAAGTGTAGAACTAATTGTATCAAGGTTTTAAATGTAAGTAAACATCACCCATTTCACTGTTTCTATTCAGTAACATTTAACCTCCCATTCATTTGTTGACAACTTTATATTATTGACACTTAATATCTTCACACATTTTAAGGACAGTGATACAGAATGCCTTAAAGACTGCATGTATCAGATTAATGGTCAGATAAGATAAGAATGGGCAACAAACACAGAGAGATAAGACAGATGCTGCATTTATGTAAGCAATAGTCAGAAATGGTTGTGGGATTACTCATTGTGCTACTTCTTCAATTAATACATGTACAAACAACTATCATATGTTTTGTTAGTACTGTGGATTACGTTGCAGTTACTTGTATGCACAATGATTTTAGTTCTCTGCTGCAAAGCTATTTGTATGGGAAAGGGGATAAGACACCCTTACTGTGTTTTGAAAGTCCATTGGAGTGACAGCTCAAATCCAGACCTGTATAAAAATATTTCATGTCTACCAACATAAATTTTGTAGTGTTGTTTATTTAATAGATTTATTTTCTTCATTTCACCTATTTTTCCCTTTATTGTATTTTTCTTCTTTTTTTATGCCAGTGTTTGCATGGTGAGTGGTTTAGTACAAATGAGGGAAACAGAGAAACACTTGGAATGTCAGCTTTAGCTGTGCTTATCTCATGTGTGTGATGCTTAGCAGTGTGCAAAACTGGACTAGTGGCCCACACAGGAAGCAGACAGGACACCTGCAGACAGGCCATTGACAGTGTAAAAATCAAATGGATACATTGTTACAGTTTCTGCATCGCTTTCTATCATGCAAAGCCACTAAGCAAAGTCATGTGGGGCTTAGCAAGCTTCCCCAACACCTGCAACCATCAAACATCTGCAGACAGGAAGTAGACAGTCATCAATTTAAAATGGATACATTCTATTCATTTTGTTGAACACCACACAAACACGCTGTCATTGCACAGAGGTTAGCACATAGAGCTGATGAATGAATAGGGAATTATGCAACTGTTATATATCAATTTCTGTGCTAGTAGATGTAAGTGTATAGCTGCAAGACAGTTGGTAGTGGGTTCTAATACAGGAAGTGCAACATTTTTTATTGTTGTGATAGTCAAGTTTATAGTACTGAACAGAAAACTATACAAGTAGTATTCAATATTCCTGTGGCAACAGGTGTAAGTGTAGGGCTGTCATATACATGCTCTTGGATTCTAATGCAGGAAACTCCAGATATTTTTACTGTTGTTCCATTTCACTTTATATTAAATATAACTTATAACACTTTATACATAATTATAAATTGTGGAGCTGAAATTAATTATATGTATGAGGGATAAGACAACCTTATTGTGTTTTCAAGGTTCAGATTTATGACTGAGAGTATACTGGCTACTATGTTTCTGTAAGTATAGTTCTGTAATCTAGAATTGGATGGCCTTCACACTTAAATAAGACACATGCACAAATAAATCTGTATAGAAGGACCTTATCAGGTGACACACATACATAGTTAACACCTCAAGCTCACATCTGTATTTATGAATGATTCATGACTATGTCTGAGAAGAACTTCTTCTGTGGCATAAATGGAAAATCACTACTGTAGAAAAAAATGTTTGTCCTCTATGCACAGGTTCAAATCTCACACTGTTAAAATCAGTTTTATCAGTGTATAAAGCCAACTCAGAAATGTGTCAGGTCATGGCATTTATGCCCCCAGTGCATGTCTGCAAAGTTAAATCACCTAATAGTTACCGCAGCAGACACTCCTCAAACTAATGTCAAGTGTCAATCAACCTTCCAGTTTCAAAAATTGCTTTCCTCCCTGCTTGGCACTGTTGCTCTCTGCTTAACATCATGCAGTTGTGGTTGGCATAATTTCTTGGGTTTGCACACTACCAGCAAACACGATAAGAAATGGCAGGAAATCATCATTTGCCATTGCTCAACTTTTGGGATTAGAAATGTCTGGTGGCAGAGGGGAAGGTGTCCAGTTTAAGGCACAGAGGTGGGATGTTCAAGACTTCAGAATATTTGTTGGACTCCTGGTAAAGTGCCACAGCCAAAGGCTGCAGGTGGCCAATTCTGGCTCTCACTAGAGGCATGGAATAGTCGAGCCAAGGCTGTATCCAGTGAGACTCGCATCCCACGTACTGGAGAACAGTGTAGAAACCATTCCAATGACCTAAAAAGGTGCTAGAGGGATACGCTCAACCAGGGTTGGATTAGTTCAGACTAGTGACATCCCACAGCTGTGTAAGTATGCTACTCAAAAGAATTTATAATACACAGAAAGCTAAATATAGGCAAGACTGGTATGCATAATAGTCTTCTGTTGTTTTCTTTTCTTTTCACAGCTAATCCTGAAATTGAGTTGAATTAGCACAGCTCATACTGATCATTTGGAGATATTGAGTGATGCAAATTGTATGTATGCAGCGTAAGAGAATTATTATTATTGCTTTAAAAGTTAAAGATTGTTTTTTGTTTTGTTTGTTTTCTATACAGTAGTAGCAAAGTTTGCATGTATATCCTGACTGTAAAAGTAAGTATGCATGCATAAGTTTGTAGCACAAACCAACTTTGGGAGTCAAGCATAAGACTGTAGTCTGAGGTTGTGGGCTCAAATAGCATGAGTAACAGCTGTACAATACTGCAATTATTTAATAATACTACATAAATGAAACTCTTTACAATTGGCATAAGGGCCCTGCTGTTAAATGTAATCTGTAAAATTGGACCAAACATATTATGCACATTGCAAGGGTTACTTTGAGCAATCTGTAATTATAGTTTGTAGTTGTTAGGACATATACTTAAATATAATACTTCAAATAAGTGTAATAGTACTAATTTTATCTCATTTTTCTCTCACCCCAGCCCTTATCTCTTTTTTATTTTCTATAATGTGTCATCAAAATGTCTCCATGTCATCCATCTGTAACAAATCTCTAAATGCTTCACAGCACAGTGAGGTAGGCCAACCCCAGTGGGTCAGCATCCCCCCATTCCACTGGTTCCTGCACTGACAACCAGCACATCTGGGACAGAACCTGTTAGTACTGCCTCTGCTGCCCCTGCACTACTTGTGCACTCAGGTAGCAGTACCCTGGCAACTGCTGTTGTGGTACCCTCTGGGAGTAGTGGCAGAGGTGAGGATTTCATCACCCTCCAGGAGATGCTCCCTCTTGGTCCATAGAAGGAGGAGATGTCAAGCACTCCAGCAGCCAGCATGTAAGGGGACAGGGCTGACAGTCTTGCAGGTGAGGACTAGATTCTCACTGTCCCATGTTTAATGGGCAAGAGCTTGCATTGGTTCTTCCCTCACCCGAATCATAGTAGCCCCCAAACTTTTATGTCTCTCAATGTCACACACATAAGTACCAAGAAAACCATTGGAGCCCTTCACTTTTTGGCCTCTATGTTTACATGGAGTTGTGCAACAATGTCAAATGACAGTGAGAGGCTTTTCTGTGATGTGGTTACCTCCACGCAGTGCTGCTTACACATGCTGCACACTGTAAACACACAGTAACACACAGTGAAGGCAGAATAAAGTAAAATTTTATTGCATTATCAATACTTATTTAAGAGTACTGCATACACTTGGATTCAAACCATCTATCGTCTAGGATGAAAAAGGAATGCATTGATGCATTTACACCTGCTGCCACAGAGTCAGCTGAGTAGCAGGTGTGTTTCATCCACTCAGTACTAACTCTCATAATTTTAGGAATGGTCCTCATGTTTGTGCACTGCTTTACTATACACAAATAAGGAAAGCAGTAGACATGTGCATCTCGCATGTGAAAACATTTTGCCAGCCATCCCACAAACCTGCTGCTTGACTTTGCCCTATGCAAAGTAAATAATAGCATGTATTATTTTTGTTTACTGTCCATTTAGACTTAATGTCATGAAACTACATGCAGAAACATAAAAAAATGAAGACTTTATCTAACAATATGTCACATATTTAGAATGTACACCTGTTACCTCTCCCCGTGCACTGCAGCTCTGGTCTCGCAGTACTTGTTCACAAATATATCAACTATACTACATAAATTAATAGGAAATCTTGGGTGATATGCCATGCACATCTTTAAAATGATGATATACATTCATATTTTCAAATACTTGTAGTAATGTGGATACCTGTTTGCATATAGTTTGCAAAGCTGTCTCTTAAAGTATACCTGCACATTGGACCACAACCACCACGTACTACACATTGCACAATCATCAATCTGGTAACATGCAGAACTTAAAATATCTTGACACTTGCCCATGCCTGCACATCTGTTTCATGCTGACCTCTCAACATCTTTACTCCAAAATCCACTGCTGAAGTCATATGCTGCGGCACTTGCGCAAAGTGCTGTGTTCACTCTGTGAACTTAGGTAGGGGTTCTGTTCTCACTGCAGTCAACTGAGAGGTGTGTGTGTGTGTGTGTGTGTGTGTGTGTGTGTGTGTGTGTGTGTGTGTGTGTGTGTGTGTGTGTGTGTCTAATCAAAAGAGCATAAGTGCATATCCTGAAATTACCACTCCAATCCTATGGATATGGATTGCCAATATGTTGACACTTGCACAGGCCTACAGATCTAGCCAACATCTTCACTCCAACATCCACTGCCGATGTCATCCACTATAAGTTGTCCTGCAGTCTTGTAAAAGTCAGACTTGTGCCACGGTGCTTGCATGAAGTACTGAGATCTCTAGTCTGTGCCCTTAGTGAGGTAGGAGTTCTAATCTCGCTGCAGTCAACTGGGATGTGTGCTTGTTTATACACTTGCTTGACATTAGAGCAATCATTGTACACCAGCATGTGAGACACTGCAATTATAATTTCTCCTCATCAGACACTGCTGATGTCATCAGCTATAGCTGATTTGCAGATGTGCGATATTCCCATCAGGGTAGAGTCAGAGACTGGTCTGTAGGCCTGGCACAAGTAACCTTATCCTATATGATACATATTACAGTGACAGGGCTTTCAATCTGTCCACATACATCATTGCATGGTTTGTAGGGCCTGTATTTTTGTGGTGTGAAATCATGGACCTTTTCTATATGGACACTAGTAATATCCTGGCTGTGTGCAATAGCTATGTATGAGTTGCTAATGTTAAATTTATGTGCTTTACATCTGTTAGATGTCCTGACAGAGGTCATCGAAGGCATGCATGATGACAACACTATCATCCTGTGGAACTTAACCAGGCCAAGGCATTTGACACAAATCCACACTGAGGTATTCACTCAACACTGTCAGATTTGGCCACAAACACCTATATCGCCCAGTGTTAGACCACTGGATCATATATGTGTAATCTAAATATGTTGACATGTGTGAATTGAGATATATCTCTGGTCCATTGATCAGGTCTGTATATCAAGGCTGTCTGCTAGGCCCTTTCCTGTCCATTATTTAAGTCACAGACATCAAGAATGACATATACATCCTGTGTCCAAACAGCTGTCTCAAGGACTACAGATTGTGAGCAATCATTGACTCCAATTGCGAAATTAGTATAATACAGACAGTATTGACACACACCAAATATTGCTGCCACAGCCATGACAACACATGAAATGAAACAAAAACATGGGGGGATTTGTTACATTATGAAAACAAATGCACAAACCAAGGATAATGTAGATGTCACACCCAATAAGCAGACCAACTGGTATGTAACCAGTGCCCTGGGGTAGATGGTATGTGGAACATCCACCAATATGTGGCCACAGCACTGTGTACTCACTTGTATGTAACAGAGGTACTGAGTATGTGCAGAACATCCACATCAAAGGCCAGAATGCCTTCACAGTTTACAGCCTTCATCACACTAATAACTGAGTACAATGCACCCTTCTTCATATACCTCACTACACATCTTCCAGTGATTTGCAATTGAAGTGTAACACCTTTGCCACAGTGAGCAGTCACACATCTTACTGGCCATACCTAGGCATTCTTTTTGTGCATAAACATTACTGTCTGATGGTGTGGAACACACAGCAAGATGTAATTCCAGATGCATGTGTGATACCTGTTCCGGTGATACACACAGAACATGCATAGTTGTTTGACAACAGTGATGGCATGGGTTACATTCATGACAGTGTAGATTGTTCCATATATATCCCATGCATACTGGTCAACTAACCTGTAGTGAACATAATGTCACAT
Organism: Protopterus annectens; assembly: GCF_019279795.1. Classification (NCBI taxonomy): domain Eukaryota; kingdom Metazoa; phylum Chordata; order Ceratodontiformes; family Protopteridae; genus Protopterus; species Protopterus annectens. The sequence continues at coordinate 439,448,223 of NC_056725.1, forward strand.
AGAGGTATAGCAATGTCCCTCCTAACACCTCCAGCAGATGTTACAGTGTGAGGACGGTGTGCTTGATTACCTTCATAGATTGCTGATATGTTATAATAGTTGTACAAGTGTGTTCATGCATAATCATCTATGATCACTCAAAATCACATATTTTGTGACACAGACATGAGATTAATGGTGGTATTATTCTGATATTGTCCATGATTGTGTGTTCTTCTTTTACTGTTGTCCATGAGCCTGTAACTATATTCCACATGTTGGACTCCTCTGCTGACATTACACTCATATTCAGACAAATTAGTTTGCACAGCTTCACAATATGCACCCAACCCCGATTGTATATACCATTCCTGATAGATGCCCTCTCCATTGTTCTTGTCAGGATGCTTGTATCACAAAGACATCTTCTCCATTGTTATGTCACCTTGTCTGACAGCCACATAATATACATTTTCACTGTGCAGTCCTTACTGCACCATGGTGATATGTGCTTAGTGTTTCTGGTACAACTGTCTTCCATTTGCATTCCCTCATTTGCTGTATATTATGATGCTTCATCTGTCCTCTTTCCCTATGTTCATTCCTACAATTCATCTGTGTGCCCCTCTTCAAAGCACACACTTCCCCAGCCTGTTTATTTTAAATGGCAGTCCATGTACCCTTACAGATCATTTACGCAACTTGTACAGAATGCCTGGAATTGGATTCCACAACACTCTGCACTGTATATCCTGTCCTGTACTGTGTTTGGACCATATACTTTACTATATGATAAACTCTGGTTGTCATTGTGGCATTCCACACAATCCCGCTAAACTAGTTTGCTATTTTTTTTTTTTTTTTGCTTTACAAGTGTTTCCTGGCTAGCAACACTTTTGTACAAGTGTGTTCATGTATAACCATATATGATCATTCAGAATCACATATTTTGTGACAGAGACATGGGATTAATGGTGGCATTATTCTGAATACTTTTGCTGGCCAGGAAACTGTGCTTGTTTATGTTTCAATGCTGTGGGTGGCATGCATATGCAATTAGAATTGCTGCTCACTGTGCAAACATGTAAACTCCACATAGCCTTCACAGGAAGCCTACATGGAGTTTATTGAATCTCACTGTGTGATTAAAAATATAACAGGATACAATAGTTATTGTGCTGAACTATGGGATTTCTAAAATTACACAGAGATGAATGGACATAAATAATTTTTTGCTTTCTAATTATGTAAGCACATATGAAATGAGAATTGCTGGCAGTTTGAGTTAGATATATATATATATATATTTTTTTTTTAACTCTTGGTCACACTTGTTGTTCAGAGATACACAGAATTAGGTTAAACACTTCACAGAGGAATGACATAGCCTAATCTTTTCTTTTTGGAGTAATAATAATCTGTAATGGTAAGCAGGACAGAGCTATGACTAGCTATAAGGTGGGCTTTTGAAAACGAATGACCTGAAAAAGGCTTGATCCCTGTCTCACACACCGGACTATTTCAAAGCCATTTTCCCCACTGTAGTGTGATCTTGGAGTTGCTATATATATATGTTAGGGGGTGTGGAGGGCAATGCCCCCCACCTGGCTGGGTTTGAAATACTTTGGTGTGTGAGACAGGAAAGTATTGGCCAAGTAGCTACTTTCCCCATCTCACACATTCACTGAAATGAACATTTTATGAATGAACGTTCGATGAATAGGGTTCGATGTGTAGCCATTCGCTGAGAGTTTCATTCAATGGTTAAACAGACCCAACTAGTCTTGCTAGTGAGATGAGTGTGGTCATTGTGCTGCTGCAATAATAGTAAAAGAAATGGAGAGAAATGAAATAATAAACAAAATAAACATAACTAAGAGAGAGGATAGCAACAAGGGGGAAAGAAGTACAACTACAATAAAAAAACTAAAGCTTTTACTATGTTGAGGATTATATAGTTAAATAATATATGTGTTGGACCAGCAAAACAAGGCTATTAGTATACAAAACTGTAAGGGGTACCTGAGGCACCAGCCATCATCACGTACAATTTGACTGATAAAGGGGCAATGTGATATGCTATTTAGACAGACTGACATGTGTCTGTTGTCCAAAATACAATAATGATGGCTGAGACAAATGTACATATGCAAAGAAAACATGCTGCTTAGACATGCATTTCACTCACAGGTGATATGCAGAAAAAAAACTTTTTTATATAGAAATGTGTTCAATCAACTAATAGTGATGATCTTACATACGTGCCCCTTGTAATTCGGTTGAATCTGAGAACAAAGCCTTAACATATGGACCCGGTTGTCCACATATACAAGATCATGCATGAGCAGACCCACTAATAACAGTGAACTGTCGTACTTCTACTGCTGAGCGATGGCAGTAATGACAAAAGTGGCATTGGTGTAATAAAGGTGTTCTTCTTTTGGAATGAATCTCTACTAACTGTTAATATTAAAAGCAAGACAGTATGAAGCATGTATGCCCACTGTGGTGCTTTTTGAAGTGCTCCAGCTTTCTCCTGTACAGCTGCTTATTCCTCCCAATATCTTTACAGGCAATAGACATAAACAGAGCAGTGTGTAATATATCTGCATGGCATTCAGGGCCAGTTTCAATGTGTACCAAACATAAGAGGTCTACCTATGGTACATACCTGGTGCCTGCTCTTTAACATCACTCTCCCGTTGGCCAAGAAGGTCCTGATTAAAGCTTCCCATGTCACAGTAATGGTGACAGTACTGTTGCCAATGGGCAAGATGCCAGTTGTATGGGTGACAGCTTGAGCTAAACCATTCCAGGCTTCATTCAAATGCTTCATTGCCATCCTGCAGGAGTGTCTGTCTGTAATCCTGAAAGAGGAGATGAAGAAATATTTTTTTGTCTATTCCACATATGACCTCTCCACTCTAAAAGGAGCATAACTCTCGCCTTCTCTTCTCCAGTCGTGGTGTCTCAATTTCAAGAATTTCAGGGAAAAATGGTATAGAATGGCACCCAAATTATATCTGATCCATTGCATCTGTTGTACACTGATGTAAATTGGTGGGTGTATCATCTGCATGACATATGGCAAAATCAAACAATATAGGTACTGTATTAATATGGTTCATAATGATACTTTAATGTGTGAAACATGTCAGTCCTCAATCCCTGTACTGTACTCTGTGTACATTTTTACTTGCATTGCCTATGTCTGATATACAGCACGGCCAGCTTATGTATATATAAGCACAGCCTGGTGTTGGTTTTACATACATCATTTTTACTGTAGTGTATCTGTTTAACCCATTTACAATGTTGTAAAGCTATGTGCAGTCTATTGCCTCTTTGCTAGTGTTATGCCATAATGGGGCCACTTCCACACCCACCTCCATCTTGCATGATAATCCTCTGCTGCTGGATCCTGTTGTGACTTTTCATCTGACTCAGCCTCCGCTTCCTGTTGTATTAGGAACTTCTGGCTCTGCAAATGCCCACCCTGCTGTAATTGCTTCCTATGTGCAATACTGTGTAACATTGGTCTCAAAGACATTATTTTTACACATGTGGCAGGATCATTATCCAGGGCACCAGCAGATGAATCCAGACAATGAAAGTATGCTTTCTCAGCTTGAACAAATGCGACCATGCTCACACACAGACACACACACACACACACACACACACACACACACACACACACACACACACACACACGCACACACACACACACACATGCACACACACACACACACACACACACACAAACAGACACACACGCACGCACACAAAATAATATTTCTTGTTTGTAGTTGTGAATGGCTGTACTGATGGTCTCTTTGATGAACCTCAAGGATATTTGGTATAATTGGTTAGGATGGGTCAGTGGATGTTCTGATAGCTTAGGAAATCGAATTAAAGAATTGGAACAGAAAGTTACTTAGCTTTTGGGGCTTTCTGGCAATGGTGGCAGAAAATAAAAACAATGATATAACGCGGTAAGGGAAGGTTAAAATTCAGAGGAAGAGAGCCACGGAAGTTGTGAAGAAAGATGGTTGCTCTGGTCAGTACACATTATATGTAAGGTGAGTAAGATTTAGACAACTTTTAGAAATTCTTTTAGATTCTGCATGAGCAAGAACTTCACGCAAGGTATGAGATGAGTGGAGGAAATTATAGTGTAATATATATCCAAGATTAGACTAACTTTTCAGGATGCATGAATTTCATTTCAGAATAAAAAAAAGTTTAAAAGTTGAAATGTAGGCCAGGATTTGGCATCATTTCTATGAAATTCTCTTACTTAGAAGGAATTCATGTTTATAACACATAGAAAAATCCAGACTAACAGGTTACATTGCCTTTAAGGAGAGTTTTATCGGAAAGATAAGTGAAGACAGTAGAAGATTTCTATAGATATGTTTCAGATTATGCCACTTTTTGTAACATTATCATTGAGTGCAGGTGGTGTTGGAGGTTGCATTATAAAT